>NC_141163.1:73150922-73450922 GCF_053477565.2 Lygodium microphyllum
GAGGAGACATCTGCGTGACATAGGCTCATGTGGCATAGCCAAATATCCTCAAGTGATCATAGGAGAGTCTCATACCACTCCATGCCTCATGCAGTGTAATATCGTCCAAAGTCAAGCACGGCATCATGTTAACCAAGTAGACTGCCATCATAAGGGCCTCAGCCCAAAAGCCATAAGACAATCCAGTTGTGGTAAGCATAGCAACAACCTTTGCCTGTAAGGTCAGGCACATGCCATGAGCAATTCCATAATATCGGGGGCATAAGAAATCAATGCTATACTACTGACAAGAGATCCATAAGCTGGGAGAGATAGCATGGCTCTCATAATCCATCTGCAAGCACCTAGACCTGCAACTAGCAGAATCCATAAACCTGTCAAGCATAGTTGCGGCATCCTCAATCCGTACCAAAGGGTAAGCCCAAACACGGTGGATAGCATGATCCATGAAGGTCAAAAAATACGACGCTCCACCATGTGACTGGGAAGGCATATGTCCATATACTGCAACGTGGACAAGATCTAGAGGAGCATGCCTCACATGATCACCATAAGCCAGAGAGGCTCTGCAAGGACCAAGAGTATAAGAAGGGCAAGCATCAAGTTCTATAAGTGATATAGGAGGCAACAATGAGTTTGAACAAGATAAGATCTCCATCTCTTTGTGGTGCATATGGCCTAGGCGATAATGCCATAACAATGCATGTGGTATCTGAACAAGAATTAAAGAAGTTAAGAATCCTCGATGCACTAGACCCAACAAAGAAGCTTACCAATGGGAGAGTGGAGCATCACATACCTTACATCTATAATTTGAAGGTATTTGCTATACTTTGGTATCTTGCAAAGTATCATAATCAATCTCTAATTAGCTTTACTCAAAAAGCATGAAGGAATGAAGTTATCAACAAGGAAGATCATCAAGAAGATCAATTATACATTCAAGAATATGATGTTATCACGGATGACAAGCTTGAGGATTATGTTTTTCTTAGTGAAGATATCATTGTGGATGATTTTCTTGGTTTTCTTATTGTTGTTGATGAGGATAATGTATATGCTATGTTGGATTTTAGTAAAGAGGCTTTGCAAACTGCTTGAAATGTCACTATTTGTAGTGCAAAATACACCCTTTCTAAATGTTTTTATTCAAAATATCCATATTTTCAACATTTTGGATACTAATTTAAGATATTAAATTATTCAATCTGAAGAAAATTAGTAGGTTTTGGTTGTTGTAAATGTTGAAATTGACTATCTGTATGTGTAGTTTTCATGACAACAAATCTTTAATTTTTTGCAATGCTCAATTTTACAACAATTAGTTGAATGTCATCAATTATGGAAATCAATCAAATTTTATGGTTTTCTTGGAGATTGTATGTGCTAGATTTTATTACTCAACCTCAAACTTAGATGATTCATTGGCTTTCATTTGAGCTTGAAAAGGAAAGAAATGTGAAAAGATTTTGCTCTTCCTTGTCACATTACCTAAGTCTTGGGATACATTTTTTACTGTTATGAGTGCTAATACTCCTAAAGATGGCTTTAAATCCTCTAACGTAGAGATTGCTTTGCTTACAAAAGAAGTAAACAGGAAGAACGTTAATGGACCCCGTACTTCTCGTGCACTTGTGGTTAGAGGCAGACATGATGGTAGAGGGAATAATGACCACCCCATGGTAGAGACTAACACCTCAACATAGACAAGTCTAAGTCTTGTGGGAAATCATGCAGTAAGTCTAGTGGTCTTAAGTTCTCTCTTGCTTGTCATTATTGCATTGGTGTGGTCACATAAGGTCATAGTTTCATAAGATACACAATGATAGGCATGAAAAAGGAAAAGTTAAAGTGTAGAAAAATATAAAATATTTTTAATGAAAAAGGCAAAGTGAAAGTCCAATGTTAAGATAGAAGAGATAAATGCCTTGGAGTATAGCTCAAATGATTAGATACTTGCTATTCCTTAGATGCTAGTTAGTTGATTGATATTCAGTTCTCTTATTCTTATTGTTAGCTTTCTAATTCAAGGGCTTCCTTTCATATTACCCCACGTCATCATTGGTTTTATACCTACTATACTATTATGGGTTTAGTCAAACTAGGTGATTAGCATCTATGTCATGTTATTGGCATAGGTGATGTGAGATTGCAATTTGGTACTAGTTCTCCATTTGTGCGCTGCATGATGTTTGTCATGTCCTAGCTTTGACTAAAAGCCTTGTCTCAACTATACAATTGGATGATGACATGTGTCATATATCTTTTGGTGATTCTACATGGAATATTACATATGGCAACCTCATTTTTACTAGAGGTGCCAAGGTTGGCAGCATGTGTCCCTTGCTTATATTCAGATCTATTGATCATGTTTTGGCCGTGATTGATCTTCCACATGTATCTCTTTGGCATCATTGTCTTGGATTTATGTCCCTTAAAGGAATGAAACTCATTTGCAATACTTATCACCCCTCGACTACTCATGTTTTGATTCATGTGATCATTGTTTATATGGCAACTAGACGTGTAAATCACATAAAATTTCTAATTCTATATGTGTGGGTGATTCATTGGCTCTTATGCATTTAGATATCTGTGGTCCCAGTTATTAGGTGGTTCAAAGTACTTTGTTACGTTCATTGATGGTTATTTACATAAGGTTTGGACCTATCCCATGAAGTAGAAGTCAAAAGTTTTGCCTACCTTTTATCACTTTATTACAATGATCGAGAACCATTCTAAGCATAGGCTAAAATGCCTATAATCTAACAATGGGGATGAATATATCTCTAGGGCATTTGAGCAGTTTTGTGATGAGAGGGATATTAAGCATCAGTTGATCGCCTCGTACATCCCATCCCACAATGGTATTGCAAAGTGCGTGAATCAAAGTATTCAAGAAAGTGTCCATAATATGCTTAGTAAGGTATGCTTACCACATACTTTTGGGTTGAGATAGTTACCACTACAATTCATCTTATTAATAGATTCCCATGGATTGCTCTTGGTTGTTGTAGAGTTACAAATGAGGTATAGTCTAGTAAACCTCCCGTATATGCATACTTATGAGCATTTGGACATGGGGCTTTCTACCATTTTCCCAAAGACAAATACAACAAGTTGGATCTAAAGCTCATCAAATATATTTATTGGATATAGTAATGTCAGTGGGATGGGCTATTGCCTTTGGTGTCCACATGCTCGAAGGATATCCATAACCATGATGTTGTGTTTCATGAGAAAAAGATATATATGAGATCAGAGCTGGTTGTTGAGATACATAAGGTGATCTTTTAGAAGGAGCCTCCTGAAAGATCGCCCTTTGTATAAGCCCATATGGTAGCCTTATTATTTTGGTACTATATGTTGATGACATGTTGATTTGCTAGGAGTACTCACAATGAACTAGATGCCTTGAAGACTTGGCTCAAGAAGAGCTTTGAGATTAATGACATGAGATATACCTCTCACATCCTTAGGATGCACATCATGTGCAATCTTCTAAGAGAATCCTCTACTTATCAACTAAAGGAGTACATTTATAAAGTCCTTGAGTGGTTCCATATGTAGGTTGGTGAGCCTATTGGTTGCACATTACCTTCTCATGGGAAGGTCAATCAAGCATATTGTCCCTAGCCCACCAATGATGAGAAGGCCGATATGGCCAAGATCTTGTATACATCTATGGAGTGGCTAGCTTGATATATGTCATGATAGCCACTAGGCCTAACAAAATATTTGAAGTGGAAGTTGTGGCCCATTATATGGTGATACTTGGTTTGTCACATTAGGATATAATCAAAGGTATCATGAGTTGCCTCAAGGGCACTGCAAATATGTGCATTTGTAATAGTAGCAAGGATACTAGAGTTGTAGGCTACACAAACTTTGATTATGCAAGACATGCAGATGTTAGAAAATCCATCTTTAGGTATGTCTTCACTATTGCTAGAGGTGCTATTTCTTGGATGTCCATGGTGCAAAAATACATGAACTTGTCTACTATTGAGACTTATTACAATGAGGCCCCATGGTTAGACCTTGGTATGACTATGACTCCTACATTGCCTTTGGACTCTATAAGTGCTATCCAGTTAGCATGAAATTTGGTCTTTCATACAAAGACCAAGCACATTGATATCTATTGTCTCTTCATTAGAGAGATGATTGAGGACAAGTAGATAGAGCTTGTCAATTGATGGGAATCCTGCATATCTACTCATTAAAAAGTCTCCTACCAATGAAGCATTATGCATTCCTTAGGAAGATGGGTATAGGATGAGATGACATCTATTAATCATCCTATTATATTTATATATACACACTGTATTTTGTCACTTTTTTCTTATTCTCTTCACTCTCAAACACGTTTGCATTTAAGTGGGAGGTTGCTAAGGATTAAAGATCACCTATGTCTAGCTATCTAAATTTACTTTGTGCATAGTGCTTGCAAACCTATACACTGCAGGTAGCAACTACCCATCACTACCACTTTATTTTTTATTCTTCCTATGACAATAGAATAAGGGAAGATAAGTCACACGTTGTGATTAATGATGTCCCACATACTCTTGCTTTCTTTTTCTTGAACCTTCATACCTTGCTTCTACTTGTGCTCTCACTCTTGCTCCACCTTTTAGTTAAAAAGTTACTACTTCTTAGCCATGGCATACTTGTAAGCTTCCAATTAGACCTTATATTAGTCTTCATTATATATTGCTACTCCCAGGCCATTGGATATCTTCATTAGTGTTGTCTTGTACCACATGTAAGTCTCATCTTCTATCATGAATCACATGGTGGGGGGACTTGCTTGAGCTATTGTGCCAACAAGTGCACATCATACACACAAGAGGAAGCTAACTCAAGAACACAAGAAGAGAGATGGAGGCTAAAAAGCCTTCTTGTTGGTTTCTTCTTCTTCTTTCATACACAATAAAATGTACAAAAAATATAGATAAGGTACAACATAAAGGAAAGCAGCCTACTAAGTCAAACTTTGCATAACTGACTATACTAATAGACTAGTGCTATAACTATGCCAGTTATAGGTAGGTAAGTGCGATAAACAAAATATAATAAGTGATAAGTTAGTGGCCATGTGAAGATCATAATGGCCACCAACATGCTAAGTGTAGATGTACGGACCATCTAACTAGGAGGTTCATCATCAATATACACATGTGTTGAGCTTGCCATCTTAACACTCCCCTCAAGCTCAACTACATCTGTGCAACTCCAAGTAAGCTTTGAAATTTTTGAAGCTTATTTGCATTCAATGCCTTTGTGAAAAATATCAGCTATGTATTGATATATACTAAGTCGGTCTCACCTACTAGTACTTTCTCTCTTAAAAAGTAGTATTGCACCTCAATGTGTTTTTTCCCAGCATGGAACACTAGGTTCCTAGCTAACTTTATGCTACTCATGTTGTCATAGTGAATGATGACTTGACCATCTCCGTGCACATCCAAATCACTCAATAACTTTTGTTGCCATACCACCTCACATACTGCCACAGCAACATCTCTATACTCACCCTTGTACTTGATAAAGCAATAGTAGGTTGCTTTTTGCTACTCCACATAACTATTTCACTACTAATGGAAAACATGAATCCACTAGTAGATCTTGTATTAGACATGCTACCAATGTAATCTACATACATGTTACCAATGCAATTTACATCTGTGTATCCAAACGCCTATATATCCTTACCTTTCTCATAAAATTTTCCATAATGCAAAGTGGACTTCACATACCTCAATATGCATATAACTATATCCAAATGAGACTTTCTAGGCATACGCATAAACTAGCTAACAAGGCCAATTGCATAACTCAAGTCTGGCCTTGTGATAGTTATATAAATCAGACTCCCTACTATTCTCCTAAACATAGTAGGGTCTTCTATCTCATCCCCAACATTAGCACTCACCTTCACTTTTTGCTCCAATGGCACTGAAAGAGGCTGACACACTACCATACTTGGATAACATATTCAAGCCATATTGTGTTTGGGATAGCTATATATCATCAAGGACAAAATATAATTGAGAATAAAATAAAAAGTGAACAAATAGCATGAGAGAAGAAAACACCAAGAACTTGCACGATATAATATTGGGTATAATCTCCCACCATGCAACACATTTTCTATGCATGTATTTATAATATTATAATACGCTTTTGTGACCACAATACATTGAAAGCATTTTTTTTCTGTTTCTTGCTTTTTCTTACTATTACCTCAATACCAATAAAGTGCCTTATCTCACCTCAATTCTTCATCTCAAACTTTTTCTTCAATAGGTCCTTGACTTCAACAACCCCATTGTTACTATCATATGTAATAAAGTCATCCACATAGAAGACTATGATGACCAAACTGGCATCTCCCTTTCTCACATAAAGTGAGCGATCAACATCACAAATATAAAAGCCAATGTTGACAAGATACTCTCAACCTTATCAAACCATGTTCTAGGTGCTTACTTTAACCCATAGAGCATATTCTTTAACCTGCACACATAAGTGGAATGCTCTAAATCCTCATAACCTACTAGCCACTCCATATACATATCTTCTTGCAATTCACCATGCAAGAAGGCATTCTTTACATCCATTAACTATAAACTCTAACCTTTGGTTGTTGCCAATGGCTGCCAAAGCAATCACACATCTAACAGTTGTCATCCTAGCAACTAGAGTGAATGTCTCTATGCCATATATTTGAGCATAGCCTTTTGCAACCAACCTAGCCTTATATATGCTAATAGAACCATCTATATATGTTCAAATTTGTAAATCCACTTATAGCCAATAACCTTCCTACCCTTAGGCAATGGTACTAGATCCCAAATCTTATTGGCCTCTAATGCAACCATCTCCTCATCCATTCCTCCATCCCACTGAGCATGACCAATAGCATTCTCAAAATAAATGGGCTCAATATCCTCAGCAACCTTTACTATATAAGCATAATGGTGAGTTGCATAACCTTCAAAACCAAATCTTTTAATAGGATATCTAACCTCGCTAGACCTATGTACCACTAGATTACTCAATGGAGCCTTTACATTACCATCATGTGCTCTCTATACACCTAGTGTCCTATGACTAAAGGAATACCAAGCTCATTATCTTCATGTACTCTCTATACACCCAGTGTCCTATGACTAAAGGAATACAAAGCTCATCATCCAAACCTAGTGTGCTATGACTAAAGGAATACCTAGTGTCCTTTACATTACCATCATGTGCTCTCTATACACCTAGTGTCCTATGACTAAAGAAATACCAAGCTCATCATCCAAACTCTCTGAATCACTTGAATCTCCATCAAATCCCAAATGACTAGTAGATGCATCATTACCATCTGACACATTCTTCTTCCCTTTCCCTTTACTTGCAACACTAGTAGATACACTTGAAGATGTGGAATTACTTCATAGTCTCCCAAACCAAGGGTTAACTCTAGATGTAGTACTAAACGATGTCTCTGGTTCATAATTAGATCCAATGCATCACCACTAGATGCATATTGACTACTCATCTCATAAAAAATAACATCATTGCTTACTCTAAACTCACTTGTGACATGGTTAGAATAATAATACCCTTTCTTCTATAAAGAGTGTCCAATGAAAATGTATTTTTTAGTCTTTGGATCAAGCTTCTTCTACAACTCATTTGGTACATAAATAGATAATACAAATGAACACTTTCAAGTGTGACACATCGAGCTTCTTGTCTATAAAGCATTCTTCGAGGGTCATTCCATGAACTGCAACTATGGGAGATCGATTCATAATATAGACATCAGTATGAATAGCTTCAAACCAAAAATGTTTTGGTAAATTCATTTTAGCCATCAATGCCTATGCAACTTTTATAATATGCTTGTTTTTACTTTCTACAATCCCATTTTGCTATGCGGTACACCTATAAGTAAATTGTCTCTTTATTCTAGGAGACCTTAAAAAGTTACTAAACTCATTAGAGAGGTACTCTTGCACTCCGTTTGACCTCAAGCACTTAACTATCAAGCATGTTTCTTTTTCAACAGTAATCTTGAAAGTTTTGAAGTGCTCAAACACATCACTCTTTTTCTTCATTAAATACATCCACGGTTTTCTGACAAAATAGTTGCTACCACCAAGAGAAATATTTTGTATAGACTCCCCAAAATTTGTATGCACAACATGAAGTATATTATTGCTTACATCTCTATCGTGCAAAAAGGGTTGTCTTGCCTGCTTACCAAACTAACATGCTTCATACACTTTATGAAATTATGCAACTCTAAAAGTATGTGACCCTGTAACCAACCCTTTTGAGTGCATTAATTTTAATCTTTACACATTTGCATATGTAATATATTTGTGTCATATTTCAATGTTTGCAACCACTCCTTTACCTTTAGCATACATAGTAGTTTTCATAGCATGAATTTCAACATCTAAAGTTAACATGCGAACTCTACTTCCTTTTGTGATCAACTTACACTTATTATTAAAGTATTTCACTAAATAACCTTTGCATTAAATCAAACTTGCAACCCTTGCTCTACCATTTAGCCAACATTCACTAAATCTTTGTGATGGGTGGATAGCACATCTAATATATCTAATAGACTCTTTGTTCGACCATCATACAAGGACAATGAAACTTTTTCAATGTGTGAAATTGGGTATCATGAATCATCACAAATATGTACATAACTTGGATTTTGTAAATCCCATATCTCTTCAAACAGTTCAGTATGGCTGGTCATATGATTAGATGCACTTAAATCAATATAACATATATTACCGTGTGTCCCCTTTTCTGTAATAGTATGCACCATATGTTACATAACAAACAAACGCTCATTTGTATCTTCATTCTATCGTAAAGAAGATATATAGTTTCCTTGGTATAATTTACCATTGCAAAAATCATCCTTCTTAGCATAACATTGGGTTGCAATATGACCTATTTTGCCACAATAATGATAAACAATATCAAAATTGCTAGAACATCTATTTTGCCATCCACCACTTCCTCTAGAGCTCTCCCTACCTCTAAAGTTTACATGGCCTTCTAAAGTCTGAAATGTTAATTTAACTTGTTTTGTTGGTTATCACGAGTACATCCCATAGCACTGTCTCTTGGAGAGAATTTATAACGTCCTCTTCTTAAACTTGATTAAAATGCTTGGACATGTTCACAACTTCTTTTGGATGATTCACCATGTATGTTGATCTCGTTAATAATCATAAGAGAGACCAACTCATCAAAAATTGAAAACAACTTTTGTACATACACAGAAGTAACAAATGATATTTAGGCATTCTCGTTATTAAGGCAACCCAAGATGGATGAAACCAAATCATCATTATCAAGCATTGCATCAATAGCTCCTAAGGCATCTACTATGCTTCTCACTTTCAAAATACACTCATTTACAGACACCTTCACTTTCTTCAAAGTATTCAACTCTAGCTTGAGTTAAATCTTTCATACTTTTGTATTTACTAAAAACATGTTCTTAAAAATTATCCAAGCTACATGTGAATTTTTTGCATTTCTAATACGTCCCAGCATAATATTATCAATGACTGCAGATAGCCAAACCATTATATTTTTGTCTTTTATATTTTTTTCTTTCCACATCTTTGATCCTGCTGTAGTTACACAACTTCCATGATGCATAATTGTTATTATTCAGCTTTTCAATGATGGAGTTTCCACTATTCTCTACCATTTTTACAAATTTGATACAAAGTAGCAAACAAGTCTTCTACAACCTTTTATAACAAATACATAGTAATATACCAAGAAGCCTCTTTCACTAACTACTCAATAGAACATGTAATCTACAACCTGTTTATAGATAAAACTTATGTTTTCTTCCTAGAAAACACCTCAAAACTTATATATTTGAAATATGTAACTTGTGCACTCACTTTCTATCAATACAACTAAAATCATAGTATACCTCAAAACTGCTCTCTGTAACCTTGCAGATCTAAAACAATGCCCAAAATGACTTCAAATGGCCAAAAAAGCAATAGCTTAGCCCTAAAGGTCTAATTTGTATAATATACTGTGCTCTACTTGTATACCAAATCTCACAGCAATCTGAGATTTTTGCTCTTCCTCACTTTCAGTGCCTTCATATGCACTATCCACTAAGAGAAAGAGTGGAAGAATGGGAGAACTTCTTATCCATTTCATACTTGCTCAAATCCTTGATTTTTCTACTTCACTTTAGCTTTCAAAACTAGCCTCTCTTAGTGGCAGTGCTATGATACCATGTCACAAATCATGTGATGGGGGACTTGCTTGATCAATTGCACCAAGCACACACCATACACACAAGAGGAAGCTCACTCAAGAACACAATAATAGAGATGGCAGCCAAATATGTTTTCTTCTTGATTTTTTCTTCTTCTTTAATACATAAATGTATACAAAGTATAGATAAGATACAACATAAAGGAATGTGGCCTACTAAGTCAAACAATGCATAACTCACTACACTAATCAATTGTTGGTGCTATAACTATACCAGTTGTAGGTAGGTAACACGAACCGAATATAATAAGTGATAATTCATTGGCCATATGAGGATCATAATGACCATCAACAAAGTAAGTGTAGATGTGCAGACCCATCTAACCAGGAGGTTCATCATCAATATCCACACGTGTTGAGCTTGGCATCTCAACATCTTCCACTAGGCTTACATTCCCTATCAGGCTAGTGCGTATTGTCATATATATATATATATATATAGAGAGAGAGAGAGAGAGAGCCTTCCACTAGCCCTATACATATTGAATTCTCTTTGCTCTCTCTCATGCAAGGCTACTTAAATCAATTAGCTGATGATTTATCTCTAACAATTGTTTGTGTAGCTTCTCACTTTTTGCTCCGTATTCTTGAGTGTTTAGTCTTTTTCTTCAAGTTTCAAGTCTTCTTCTTGAAGTTCAAAGTCTTTTTCTTAGAGTTGTGTTTGGAGCTCTTGTACTTGTTCAATAGACTCGAAAAGAACTTTATAGGTTTCCTATGTTTCGTCTCGTCTTTCTTGAAGTTCTTGTTTGGTCTTTATTACCTCTACCTTATCCCTCTTGATTCTTGTACATATGGTCACTCTAGAGCTCCAATTCTACCTACTATGCCTTGCCCAATGGGAGACTTTTGTGTACTCATGGAGGATTCATCAGGGCATGATTTGTCATCCTAGTTTACGATAATAGTGTATTCTACCTTTGTGAGCTCACTGATTTGTGCCTTCATGTTTGTATTGGTCCTTTCAAATATACAACACAAACAAAAATAACAACCAATACAAAAGGTTACCTAATACTCACAAACATCCATAATTCATGCCACAAAATTTTTGAATTAGAAAATGATAACAAACAACAAATAGACTTTAAGAAAATGGTGTAAAATTTTAGGTTACACCATGAATAACAAAGAGAAAGTGTATACCTAAAGATAATCTCATTGTCCTTTTAAAAGATATAATATCGTGACTATCATAAATGAACAAGATAAGCATCGAATAGACAATAACTCTTCTCTCTCTTCAACGTTTTTTTTTCCAAGAATCCCATAACTCTATTTCCCTCAAAATGCATGCAATAATATGCATCTTCAACCTTAGGTCAATGTTAAGGTCACTTCAAGCCTTCCAAATGTACATCCATATGCCAAACACAAGTTAAAGTATATAGTGCATTCCAAGCACTAACACCTGGCACAACTCGATGGATGATTGTATGGTAGCCACAACCAAAACCTGCATATCCCTTAATACATAGTGAAATACAATGCGCCCATTTCAAAGAAATTTGCCATGGTTGGGAATCCATCATGTACAATGACATCCATAGTACATCATAGAAAATAAAGACATAGTACCATGACTCAATAAGTAGACCACTACTTTAATGGCAAAGAGAAGTTGCACTTATAAGAAAAAATGCCGATGATACTCCAACATTTGCATCTAGTAATGTATGGCACAAGCTAGTTCTTAAACAAGACATTACATCATCAAAGAAATATGCAAGATAATCTAAGAAAACCTACCCAAAAAAAGAAGAACAATTGCATCTACACTTGCACTTGCATTATAGCCTTCCATGACTTCAATCTACATCATATCATTTGCAAAGTTTTTCTCAACATCAACCCAAATTAAATATACATGTTTATGCTAATTTTTAGGTCTGTTTCCAAGTTCTTAAAACTCCACATCTTCATGTTGCTATTGTATTTGTTGCATTTCAGGTTGCTACAACACTTCTTATTATATTTCTTGCTTTTTAGGCTACTGCAACACTTCTTGTGATGCATGAATTCAAGTTGTAGGAATTCATGTTGCTATTTTAGGATTTCAAGTTGTTGTCCACCCTGCAAAATGACACTTCTAGAAATGAAGCTCTCTTCTTGGGCTAAAGTGAATGTCAATGAAGCTCCTCAAATGCCCGGTCTAATACCAATTGAAAGATGGAGCACGAGTGACAGCACAAGCAGAAATAAGAAGATGCAAGAGCTATGGAGGTTCAAGCAAGAGAGAGCGAGACAATATATCCAAACACCTAATAGTCACAATGTGTGACCTACTTTCCCTTATTCTATTGTCATTAAAAATAATAAAGAATAAGGTGAAAGTGATGGGCGGCCCGCCACCAACAATCTATAGGTGTGCATGCATTGTGTACAAAGTAAACATAGGCAGCTAGGCATATGTAACCTTAAATCCTCAACATTAATGAAGTTGCAATGTTGACCCACACTCCATAGATGCAAGATCCCAATGAATTCAAGGCTTGACTAGGATTGATTTCTTGAACCTTGGAGAGCATGAAGAAGATTTAAGACATCAATCTAATTCCTATAGAGAAAAAAAATGAGAACTTGATTAATTACTTGAGGAAGAAGGGTTATGAGGATTGTAAACTAAGCCCAGCTAGCCTTTTGTAACCAAAAAAATCCCACCCAAAATCTCCCATTGCCATAAAGCCACCAACACTTATGATGCCCCCCACTGATCTTGCGGAGCACTAGAGTTTAATGTAGGTGAATGCAAAGAGCAAACGGCAGAATAAGAGGATCAAGAGCAAAAGGAGGCATATGCCACTATGGTGCAAACATTGAAAGTAGAGTCTCAAAAGAAGGTGACTAAAAAACCTCTTCCCTTTGGAGCTACTACCACAAGAGGAAGAGGAAAATCTACAAGAAACTATACAAAGGTATTAAAAAAGACAAATATTGTGCACCTTAGTAGTCTTTACTTCAAGATGAGTGAGAAATGTAAGTTCAAAAGACCACTACCTTCACACAATATGGTTACTCATGTGGATAGTTGAGAGTATAGAAAGTAAGTAGGGATCTTATAGCATATTAAAGGCTTGCTATGCGAAGGGAAATAAGGGTAAATATCTCAAGCTAAAACCAAGGAAAGCATGGCTAGGTAAACTAGCGTGGCGATGCCCCACCCTAAAAACCAACAAAAATACATGGGAAACCTTCTATTACTCACATAAGGATGAGAGGGCCAATCTACTCTATTGCCCCTATCCATGGAAGCATAACAAAGTGTATGAAGAAAGTAAACATGGTAAGTAGAATTTCCCCAAGATTCTAAATATAAGGGCCACCCATATTGATAAGACTCCCCTATTCCAACCTACAAACCTAGTTCCATTCTTCAGTCATTTTATGGGAAGTCCATCAACTGCCCAAAACCCTCCTTCATCATAACATGAAATTACCTCACGCTCTTGATAAGGCTACTATAACAACCAATTACACCATATAAAGATGCACTTTCATCACTATTTTTAGACATAAATGTAGATATTGATCAAGTGGTGATGGTCCTCCTCAGCAAAGGATGCCTCTAGAGAATACTTTGGCCACTTCCTAAGTAGTACACCATCTTTTTTGCACTCATTTTTATTTTACTCAAAAAAGAAGAGAAAATGGAAAAGAAGAGAAAAGAAAAAGTACATCACACTTCCATTACACCCACAGGCCCTCAATTTAGAAGTGTCTTATGGCCTTGGTCAACCAACTTTGTCTCTAAACCCCTAACGTTAACATAACACACAATTCACATCAACTAGGTTCTCAAGTGTGTAACAATATTCAAAGTTCACTTGGAATTCAACCCAACTCCCAATTGCATAAGTGCATGTACTAATCACTACACAAGTAAGGTAGACACACCCCATGGGAAGAGCATGAGTGACATGATAGGTATAACAGGCTTCTTATAGATCCTTTAACATCAATGACATGCATCAACCATGATTCATCATGCCCTCATCCACTAGACAACCACCACCCTCTTGCACTTCAATGCCACCATGTTAGAGCATAAGCAATCTTTGACCACCACAAGTTCATCCATCTTATCTGGGTTTGCAACAACAACTATTATTCCTCCTCCACCATGACTCCCTCAATCAATCATCCCAACATTCCTCACCTTCAACACCTAATACATCTACATTGGCCATGAGTGCCATGGGGGACATGTTAATTGCATCTATAAAAGCCCTCCACAATTCTTTGAAAAGAAGCTATTATATTAATTTGTTAGATATTTTATAAAGAGTCGGCCATGCAAATTGTATACAAATCGAGTGTCATCATGAGATTAGAATGTATACAAGCTAGTTTTTTCATTAAAAATAAGATCTAGATGCATGAAAAAGGAGGGAAGACCAATCATATGGCCATAAAGAGATCTAGGTGCCTAAGGGGAATGCAAAAACCCTAACCCTAAAAGTCATGTATATAAATGATAAAAAAGAACAGAAGAGGCTATTCATGTATGTGCTAACTTTTCTTCCTATGTCTCTTGCTGATCTATTGTCCAACTATGTGAGAGTGAAGGAGAGGGAGTGATGCAAAGTGTGCAAGAGTGTGTGGTGTTAAGTCTATGAGGGAGTGAAAGACATGCAAATCAAAGGTCTTCTCCATCTCTTCATCTCCCCTTGTTCATGGCATCAAATCCTCTCAAGCATGTAGATGACAATGAAACCAAGGAGGCGAGGGAGTGAGTACATCATAGATCATGGGGTGTAGCTTGCATATGTAAAGAAGGACGATGTGGTAAGTATTGGTAAGTTTTCTCAATACATCACTTGAGTTGTTAGATTTGTGTGAATAGGCTAGGTGAGAGATAGTCATGGCCTCATATGTCAAACCCTTTAATGATTAAGGGTGTGTCCAATGGTCTAGACATGGTGCTCACATAATGTAACACCAAAGCTGCTAAAGCCAAACATCAAAGAGCTTCATCATGAAGGAAGAGAAGGCCTAGAGCTTATAAGTATTGAGAGAGAGGATAAAG
Source organism: Lygodium microphyllum (assembly GCF_053477565.2). NCBI lineage: Eukaryota > Viridiplantae > Streptophyta > Polypodiopsida > Schizaeales > Lygodiaceae > Lygodium > Lygodium microphyllum. Next base: position 73,166,287 of record NC_141163.1, read on the forward strand.
CCATGATGAGTTCCCAAAGCCCACATATGTGCTCAAGGGTATTATGCAAGTATTCGTTGGATCTAGTTGCCTAAACCACCCATGCAACCACCTTCATTGACCACTACCCAAACTTAATCCAAGACAAGGAGAAAGAGAATTAGAACTAAATGTAGATCTAGGTCTAGAATCAAATCATTTGAGGAGACAAACCCATATTAAAGGCCCAAAAGCCAATACTTGCCTAGAACAAGATGGCTTTTAGCAATGTTATTTTTTGTCACATAAACAATATTTGAAATTATTTCAATTGGTGTCGCTACTTTTTTATGCTTGCCCAACATCCTAAAATATGTTACATATACAAAAAGAACATTAGATAAGCAAAAATTTTCATTTAACAATGCTAATCATCGCTTATGTAATGCTAATCTATTTTAATTAAACATCTAACAAAGAATGAGAGTTTGTCAAAGAACTCTCTCTCTCTCTCTCTCTCTCTCTCTCTCTCTCTCTATATATATATATATATATATATACTCAACAGGTACACTTGACAAATGCATCATACACAATACAAGTTCAAGAATATAAGCATGATAGGCTAGTAATAAAATCATGTTTTTCTAACTATAATCTATGAGATTAAATTAAATAACAAATAATATGAGACAAGTCAATATTGTAAACAAATGTCAAAGTAGCAAAGCAAAAGAATGATACATAAATGGCCAAGCGGCTAGCTAATACATCAAAATGTGCCACCAATATCTAGGATGCTTAGAAATATGTCCATTTGTGCCAAGTTCCCCATCCATGTGATGTGCCTAAACCTCCACATGCATATCCTTTCCTAAGTGGCCTCCTCCTACTCATTGCCTATCCTCAGTCTCCTCTTTCTAGAGGAACAACATTCATATCATATGTTCCATGAATCTCCTACCGTATTGTGTGACATCTATTAGTATAATTGAAATGTTGCTTGGAAATTGCATTGGATTGTAAATCTATTAGGTACTTACAAAAGGTTGTGCCAAAGGAAGCATCACATGTAAGGCTCGATAGCCCTAGTCTACGGCCATCTTTATCTTTGCATGAGTGGATGGTCATAGTCTTTCATCTATTTATGAACAAAATACTGATTTAATAAAACCACATATATATAAAATAAACCATATGAATGTGTGTTAGATATGGTTAATGTCCCACCCTCGTAAGGTGCCATCAATGATCCATGGTGCTCTAAGTTGTAAGGTCCCCATTATAAGAAGAAGCCATGTATGAGCCTAGTATGTCAAATGAGGTCTATGTGACTAGATGGTAAAAGGGTGACCTTTTGTGGATCTAGCCTTTGGATTAGATAGAACTATTATGCTAGTAGCAACTCAAGGTAGAAGGCATCGAGTTACAAGGTGTGGGAGTTATTAGAGATCCCCTATTTTGGGGTTTGGGGACCATAGAAGTGGCCCCCAGCTGGGGGAGTTCTCAAGGGGGCCAATGGTCCCCCCTTATGGGGGTCCGCTCAGTGCCTCGACCTGATAGTAAAGGGAATATTTCCTAGTCAACTAAAAAAGATTCATAATGTGGTCAAACATGCCAAGTAGACTATCTTTTTGAGCTAGAAAAGGAAAACCCCTCCAAAGCCATCATCTATCTATTGTTCACCCGATTAAAGTTCTTCTAGCTAGCCTTCAGCTCTTCACCTATCACCTTTCTAGATTGCCATATAAGCTTCATAGTGGAAGCACATGGATGGACATAGCCTTCTTTGTATCAGTTCATTTGAAATTAAAGAAGTTTCTATTTTTCTCGTATTTGCTATGTACTCTCTACTAATTGCTCAAATTCTGTCTAGCTGCACTGTGCAATTTCTACAATGTGCACTTATAATACTCACAAAACTAATAAAAAAATCATTTTTGTCCATTTGTCCAAGATGGGATATGTGGCCTAACCCCCTTGATTTACTATTTCGAAACCTTGTAGTTCACATGTATTCAAGGCCTATTTTAAAAATATTCTTATCTATGAGTTTTCCAAAATAAAACATACTCTTTCATAATTCAATTTGTAAATGATAGCTTTATATAACACCCTTCTATATGTAAAAATTGTGTAAAATACTATTAATAGCATCTCTTATTTTGAACCCACATGATATGCTTATATGTTTATGAGTGGCATCCCCTCCATCCCCCCCCCCCCCAAGACTTGGCCTATGCCACCTCCTATTACATTTCAAAAAGAAACATTAGAATGCATAAACTTTAAAGAATTTCTAGTTAGAAACTCTTTAAACAAAAAGTTTCTTCTAATGCCTACTTGTTTCATTTAAACTAAGAGGATGAAATTTTTAGGGCAAACCTCACTCCTTATAGGACAAATGATATTGTTCAAATTTCTACAAATAAAATTTCAAAGTACCCAATAAAGAAAGCTAGAATTTACATGTTATCAAGACTTCAATCTTCACATGATAGTAAGTCATTTGTATAGAGTAGGGTATAACAATCTGTTGTTGGAGGGCATTTATGGGTATGAGATGCATAATCTGTTGCAAGAAGCACGTAGAGGAATAGTAGGTCACCATTTTAATGGTGATACAAGTGCAAGAAAAGTAATTGAAGCCCAATTATGGTGGCCAACCTTGTTCAAAGATGTGGCTCAAAAAGTATAACATTGTGAGGAGTGCTAGTGCATAAAAGTATCCATTCCAAATATTTGGATGGAATTAACCTGGTGATACTTCACCAAGCCTTCAAAAAGTGAATCATTGATTTTATTGGACCCATTAGTCTCATAGCTTAATATTCATAAGATAGATATATCACTGTCACTAACACTAGTTACTTGACCATATGGAATGAGACTATCTCCATTAGAAGGAATGATTCTAGGACCATGATAAAGTTCTTGTGAGAACAAGCCAACTCTAGATTTGAACATGCCCTTGAAATAGTGAGTAGCACACTTTATTTTAAAGTCATCAAGCATCTTCTTTCAAGGTTCATGGTCATATATAAGAAGTCATCTCCTTACTATCCCTACACAAATGGCCAACTAGGAATGAAATCATTGTGACCCAAACAAACTTTGCATCTAGAAGTGACTAGGTTGGTCAGCTCATAGTAGCCTAATGGATCTATTGTATAGCTTAGAAAGCTACAATTGGTCAAACCCCATTTCGATTTTTTATCATGCTTGTTGAGTTCATGAGTCCCAATTTGTTATAGCAATGTAGGAAAGATGGTACGGCAACAAAATTGGCCTCGCATCTCACAAAATTAGATGCTTCTCAAAACTTGACTCTTGGCCATGCACGCTTTGATTTGTGAAAAGTGAGACAAAATTCTTATTGTAAGTAACATGTACAATAAGGGAACGTTAATAAAGGTGACCTAGTATTGCTTTATACTAATTAAAGGGCATAAACATAAAATGAACTTTAGAGATGTTGGATGATTTCATGTTTGATCCATCAATAGAGCATGTGATGTCAAATTAGAAACTCTAGAAGGGGAGGGAATAGGCTACTTCAATTGGAGTCACATTAAGAAGTTGCATTGCCCTCCCCTAACCCCTCCCTTTGTGTGTGTGTGTGCGTGTGTGTGTGTGTGTGTGTGTGTGTGTGTGTGTGTGTGTGTGTGTGTGTGTGTGTGTGTGTGTGTGTGTGTGTGTGTGTGTGCACGCGCGTGCGTGCATGTGTGCATGCATACATAGAGCATACACACAAATATAGTTATGTTGCATCATGCACGTATGGGGTGATTGGGAGCATGCAAATCCAAGGGGTGGGATCTCTTTGCCCTACCTCAACCTATTAATGCTATAAAAACATGAGGGTGTAGCTCAAGCCTAAGAATGATATTCAATTGTTTCATTTTCTTTTGAGCATTAATGATGGCCTTACTAATCAATTGATATATTATTACTTAGTCTAACAAGTACATTAAAGTTCCCTTGCTGCCTAGCCTAGAGCATCAATGCATCAAGGCCCTTATTAAGGTTTTTTCCATGTACGTATGTGTCTCTTTGTGCACATATAATCATGTGCATGCAGCATTATGCACATGGAAGTGCTAACATTATTAATGGCATACACATCACCAAGAATACTCAATTAATGAATATATTGTACATCCTACACATTTAAAGGTTAGATTGATCAGCGCCGAAAAAGATGTCTCTATTGATGCTCTTGTAGACAAAGGCTTTGATTAAAAATTTCTTTTTACAATACATAGTATCAATTAGACACCTTGAACTTGTGCTAACATAGCACTACACTTATACCAATCGAGGAAAAGTGTACATGTTGATTTGGAAGTGCAAGGTAATGTTAACTATAAAAATGGAAAGGATATGTACATTATATAATGTCTTACCTAACCGTAAGGATGTGGGAAAGGAAACTTTGTTTAGCAAGTCCTTTAGTACCACATGAACTACAACCTTGATTATGTTGAAAAGAGAATCCATGTTTGAAATCGCATAAAGCAAGGGTGACCTTAGCTTTCAACCACAAGAATCTAATGAAAGGAGAAGGATGAGAGAAGAGACCATCCCTCTATCCTTTGCCTTCAATTAACAAGGGGGTAGCAACTTGGTTGATGACCTACTCAAGACACAAAAAAAGAAGAATCTTGAACAAGACAAACAAGTCAAACCATTTACAAAATTGGAGACGAAGAAATGGGTTCTAAAGAAAGCTACAACCAAAGTAGCATCAACAATGAAGGCATGGCCTCCCAAGCCCAAGAAAGAGGAAGATTCGTCAAAACAAGCCAAGTCTACAAGAGGTGAAGTACGATACCGAGGTGGGTGAACGAAGCCCCACTCCATGCAAAGTATACTACAAATGGAATCGTATGCTCTCATTACCCAAGCTAGGCCAAAACTAGCCTCTCTTATGACTTCCTTAACAATGATCCTATAGGAGAAAGTCCAAATCCAAACCTAAATTAAAAGAAGAAATAATAAATGTAGTGGTATCCACAAAGATGACCATCTAACTAACAAAGAGCAATACTATCCTAAGAAAACTAGTGGTGGTCATGTACAAGCCAAAGACATTGGCAATTGAGGATCCATAATAGCAACAACCCTCGATGATTGCAAATACTAATCCTAAAACAGAAGATAACAAGACAACACATGAAGTGGATCTAGATAGCAATAGCCCTTGATTGCTACTAGATTTGGGGTGAAGAACAAAGCCAAGGGATTGAGGAATGAGAATAAGTGTAAATCGTCAACTTGCAAGCTCATAGAGATAAAAGACAAACATGTAAACTACATAAATTTTATCAAACCTCAATATCCTCCTAGATTGAAGCCTAATTATGAAAAATATTCCATCTTTAGTAAGGAAGAGAACATCACCAAGCAAACATGTCAAATCAATTTGGTATGTTTCCAATAAATTTACAAATGATCAACCTACCCATGTTAGCCACATGACCCAGTTGACAAACAAGTTCTAGGTAAGAAAAAAGCAAAAGTTGTCATTATACCACCTATCACATGAGAGAAACACAAGCATATCATTAGTAAACATGGTGTGCTATTCAAAGAGCTCAAGGAGACCCTATCTAACACTATGGTTGAGAACATGTGACTAATTACCTCCTATATAACCAATATTCTTTGGATGAGGAGTGGCAATGACATTTGTGACTTATTGAGAAAGGCTCAAATAGATGCCCCATTTTTGAAAAAGTGGTGCATACTCTGAGCTTCCATCGAATGTGACATGTCAATTGATGTGACTGATACCAAACAAAAAGGCCCATCAAAAGTTTTGATTGTAGTCCGCCTATCTATTACCCACTTCCTCAGAGTGATAGCTACAATGCATGAGATTCTATCATTGAATGAGCTAAAACACCAATGTCCCCTCACTAAGACTCTTATAGAAGAAGATCGACATAGATCCCTCTACATATAACATCACAAAAACTTTTGAAAGGTTCACAAACACCTAGTAGACCACATGCTTCCAAGCCTTGACCTGCCCACAACATTGCAAATCTACTTAGACGTTGGGGGTGCCCATAGGAAGTAAAAAAGAAGCAAAAAGTAAGTCCCTAGGACCAAAGAAATAAAAAAGCAAGCAAAAAGCATAGATCTACCAAGCACATCAAACATTGCAGAAGACTATATAGTACAAAATGCAAAAAAAGTAAGGTTAGTGGGCTTGAAAAGTGTGTTAGAAAAGGACAAATAATGAGTGACAAAAGTAAAAAAACAAAAATGTGAGTGAGGTTGAACTCATTCAATTCTAAAAAGTTAGAAAGTAGAGTCAAGTAGAGCAAAAAGTGAAAGAAAGCATGTAAAAATAGGCAAATATGTAGAAGTGGACTCGAATGAACACTTACAATACATGAATTAGACTAACACAAGGGCAATAGTAAAAGTATAAAAGAGCATTAAAATGTTAATATATGAATACAAGAAGTTATTGTGTGTGTGTGTGTGTGTGTGTGTGTGTTGCCAATAGGGCTATAGCTGAAGTGGTTTGAGTGTGTGGATGTGTACATGGATGTGTGAGTTCAAACCTTGGGTACACCCTTGAGGCATCTTTCAAACTTTCAAGCCTTTCTCAAATAAAACAAGTGATTGTAAAGTGAAGTTGGATACCAAAGTTTAGATGACTTGCAAGTAGAAAAAGTAGAAAATGGAGGTGGAAAAAAAAACAACTATGCAAAAGTTGTCCACAACTACATAAAAACTAGCAACACTGGCTTACAAATTCTACCATGCAAGATTACCATGACTGTAAAAATTTTGATGGTGATTGCATGCAAGATTACCATGACTACTTCTACTTTGTATCGAAGCTCCCATCAAACCATGACTCCATCTACTGTTGAGATATCGAGCTCCACTCGTGATATGCCAGGGTGACCGTTGTGCATTTATGTCACCGACGTGTTAGTTGCAGATGCGGTTGATACACCGCCCATGAATAATAGCTACATGATAGCTATCCTTATCTACTCTAGTTCGTGCCTCAGTTAGTATGCCACCTTAGTTAGTTGAGTTTGGTTTGAGACCCATATATAGGGTTCTTCTATTTCTTTGTATAAGAGTTCTTTTTGGCTTACACAACTAAGAAGAGAAAAACAGTTTTCAGCCTCCACCTTTATGTGTATTCCCCCATTGTGCAAGCAAGAAAGCTACAAGTGAGACTCATTCCTTCTCTCCCACAATCTTGACATGGTATCAGAGCCTTGTTCGTGGTAAGGAGCTCAAGAAAGCAAGCCAAGCTCGCGGTGTTCTGGTAAGAGGAGCAGTGTTGCTTTCTTTTTCTGTTTTGGGAGCAGATCTCTGCAGGTAGCACAGCCGAAAATTGCAAGAGTGCATTGTCTCAGGTTGAGACGCCCTTCGCGGTGAAGCAAGAGGGCAGTATATGCTGCGGGAAAGGGCTTTAGCCCTTGGCGACCCTGTTTTTTTTATTTGAGGCCATTTCGGGGCCTGTTTTGGAGGCGAAAGTTTTCTGCACGCACTCAGGAAAAGGCCCAGTTTTATGATGTGCGACCACTGTTCTACAGGTCAGTGAAAAGTTACCACAGAAATTGCATCGTATGCTTATGTGCAGAGACATTGGGAGTTACAGAATCATCCCTGTTGCCTGTTGATGCAAAATCGTCACTAGGAAGTGACTGTGTGGTCAAATACCACTTTCGCCAGTTTTACAGATTTGCCCTTGTAAGGGTGAAGCTGTGTTTTTTGCAGTGACAAAATTTTTTGCAGTATTCTGTAATGGCATCTGATTCTCTCTCACAGATTGTCACTGAAAAGCTTGACAAGAACAACTTCCAAGCATGAAAGTTTAGAATGACGAATTTCCTTATGGGAAAAGGATATTGGAAATTTGTTGCAAGAAATAAAGAAGAACCAGTTCTTCCTGATGTTCCCAATCAACAGCAAATGCAGGCATTTAAAGCATGGCATGAGAGAGCCAGGAAAGTTATGTACTGGCTATCTATCAGTATTTCAGACTCTATAATTGTGCATATTCAGGATGCAAGTACGCCAAAGGAGGCATGGGACACTTTGTCAAAAATGTATAGCACAAATACTCAAGCCAGGAAAATGCAGCTCAAGCAAGAGTTGCATAATGTGCAAAGAGAAAATATGAGCATCAATGACTACCACATGAAGGTGAAGAAGATTGCAGATGCACTTGCTTCCATTGGGTCGCCAGTGGAAGATGATGATTTAGTTTCTGTGACCTTGAATGGTCTAGGAAAGGATTATGCACAGTTTCGGACATCCATCTCAGATCGTGAAAGATTTCCTGATTTTGAGGAGTTGATTGCTCTTCTAATTTCTGAGCAGAGAAATGGTGGTGCACCTTCTTCAGGAGGAACTTCAAAAGAAGCTGTCTTCTACTCAAATGCTGGAAGAGGTAGAGGCAGAGATAGAGGAGGCCGCTTTGGAGGCCGTGGTAGAAATCAGAATATGCAGCAAACTCAAGAAAACCAGTCCTATGGAGGAGGACGTGGTAACTCTAGAGGCAGGGGGAGCCAAAGAGGTCGTGGTGGATGGCAAAGAGGTCAAAATGCAAACAGTAATGTTGAATGCTACTACTGTGGTAAAATGGGTAAGATGGCTAAAGACTGCTATAAAAAGTAGAATGACATCATGAATGGAAAACTGCAACAAGGGAATTATGCATCTTCTAGTAGATAGGGTGATGATAGAAATGAGCATTTGTTCATGGTGCAGCACATGAACAATTCTGTCACAAGTACAGAAGAAAGCAACAATGTATGGTATGTTGACTCAGGTGCATCAAACCACATGACAGGTCATGCAGAATGGATGGAGGATGCAAGGAAAATGGAAAAATCAGGATTTGTGGAGACTGGTGATGATACTGCACATCCGATTGTACAGATTGAAAAAATTCCTTTGTCTATGCAGGATGGGAAAAAGAAATACATGTCCGATGTATTTTATGTCCCGAATATCACCAAGAATCTGGTTTCTGTTGGTCAAATGGTTGAGCAGGGCTTGCAAGTCAGATTTAATCCTCATGGATGCTTTGTTGAGGATATGAAAAATAAAGGTCGCTTGATAGCAAAAGGAAATAAGAAGGGCAGAATGTTTACATTGGATGCATATATGTCTAAATTGAGTGCAGCAATGTTTGCACATGGGACCGGTGTAGTTGCAGATATTGATATCTGGCATAAACGCATTGGTCATGTTAATGTACAGCGACTTAAATCAATGCAGGCCCAAAATATTGTTGCAGGATTGCCTAGATTCAAGGTTGCAGAAATGCATAAGGTATGTGAAGCCTGTCAGTTTGGAAAACAGGCAAGGAAACCATTTCCTAGACATGTTCAAGAGAGTAAGAAGCCATTGGAATTAATCCACTCTGATGTGTGGACTACTAAAGCTGCATCTCTTGGAGGCTGTCATTATTTTGTTACTTTTATTGATGACTATAGCAGAAAAGTTTGGGTGTATTTTATAAAAAAGAAAAGTGAAGTTTTTGGGCATTTCAAAACTCTTAAAGCTATGGTTGAAAAAGAAACAGGCCTGCAAATAAAATGCCTAAGGTCAGATGGAGGGGGAGAGTATCTCTCAAATGAGTTTACAAGGTTCTTGCAGGAGCATGGCCTAAAGCAGCAATATTCATGTAGTCATACCCCACAGCAAAATGGAATTGCATAAAGAAAAAACAGACATATTGGAGAGGTGTCTCGTGCCATGCTCAATGAAAAAGACCTACCAGATTTTTATTGGGCTGAAGCAGTTGCTACAACAGTCTACATAATGAACAGAACTCCCACTGCAGCAATACATGGAATGACTCCAGAGGAGAGGTATACTGGTAGGAAACCAGATATTTCTCATTTGAAAATTTTTTGCTGCATTGCCTATGTACATGTGCCAAATGAGTTGAGATCCAAGTTGGATCCAAAAGCTCAGAAGTGCATCTTTATTGGTTACTCTCTGCAGCAAAAAGGGTATAGATGCTATAACCCTTCTACTCGTAAGTTTACAGTGAGCAAAGATGTTTTTTATGAGATGAGTAGCTGGTATAAACCAGTAAATGTGATTGATGATGTAGATGCACAAAATGGTAATGCTGCACAAAATTCACAGCAGCAATCACAAAATATTAGTGGACCTGGAGCGTCCTCTAGCAGTGGTTCACATTCTTCGCCATGGACAGGCAGATTGAGATCAGGAGAATCTTCTCAAAGTAATGCAGATAGTGGTATGCAAGTATCACGAAAAGGAAAAGAGAAGGTTGATCAGCCCATATTTGATGTGAATGCAAGTCACTCTTATGTGGATGGTGAATCCAGTGGCTCAGAACAGAGCATTGATGATGAGTTGGGTATTCCTTCTATTGTTACACCTGGAGTAAGAAAGACCATGGATGTTTTGAGAGCACCTAGGAGTGAACCTACTTTGCGCAGGTCTACGAGAGCTAGGTATCCTGTGGATAGGCTGAAATATGATGGATTTACAGCCATTCACTATGCATATATGGTCAAAGTGATACAGGAACCAGAACCCACTTCTTTTGAGCAAGCCATGGGAAAAGAAAAATGGAAGAAAGCCATGGATGAAGAAATGGATGCCTTGGAAGCAAATGCTACATGGGAATTGGTACCTTTGCCTAAAGGTAAGAATGCAATTGGCTGTAAGTGGGTTTATAAGATGAAGCACAATGCAGATGGTTCTGTGAACAGATACAAGGCAAGATTAGTAGTCAAGGGATATGCACAAACATATGGCATTGACTATGAAGAAACATTCAGTCCGGTTGCAAGGATGGCAACCGTAAGAGCAGTCATTGCTATGGCTGTATCAAAGGGATGGTCTTTATATCAGATGGATGTAAAGAATGCCTTCTTGCATGGTGATTTGCAAGAAGAGGTCTATATGGAACAGCCACCAGGTTATGTGCATGCTGTTCATCCTGAGTTTGTTTGCAGGTTGAAGAAAGCATTGTATGGCTTGAAGCAAGCACCTAGAGCATGGTCTAACAAGATAGGACAGTATCTTGTCACTATTGGCTTTCAGATTTCCAAGGCAGATTATACACTTTATGTGAGAAAAACAGAGAAATGTATTATGCTACTTGTCATTTATGTTGATGATTTGATTATGACAGGTGACAGTGATGAAGATATCCTTCATGTGAAAATGCTATTGAAGCAGAAGTTTGAGATGAAGGATTTGGGAGAGCTACGTTATTTCTTGGGCATTGAGGTGATTAGATCACCAAGTGGGATACAGCTCTTGCAGAGGCAGTATGGATTGGACATGTTGTCCAAATATGGGATGACAGGCTATAAGCCTATTTCAGTTCCTTTGGAGCAGAATGTGAAGCTGAGCACAGATGCAGGTGAGCTTCTAAAAGACCCTACTATGTACAGACGCATAGTAGGAAGTTTGATTTATATGACTATTACCAAGCCAGATTTGAGCTATGCTGTTGGATTGGTAAGCCAGTTTATGCAGTCTCCAAGGAAACCACATTTGGATGCAGCTAGACGCATACTCAGGTATGTGAAGTCCACATTGCAGTATGGACTATTTTATGAGACTGGGGTTCAGATACAGTTGCATGGATACACTGATGCCGATTGGGCTGGTAGTATTTCTGATAGACGATCTACCAGTGGATATGTGTTCTCTTTTGGGAGTGCTGCAGTCACTTGGAGCAGTAAAAAACAGCCTACAGTTGTCTTGTCGAGCATAGAGGCTGAGTACAGGGGTGCAGTAATGGCTGCATGTGAGGTAGCTTGGTTGCATAAGCTACTTTATGATATGCATCAGTCTACAGATGGGCCAGTTGTCATTTATTGTGACAACATTAGTATACACTTGGCAAATAACCCAGTCTATTATGCTAGAACAAAGCACATTGAGGTGCATTATCACTATGTGCGAGAGAGGGTTTTACTAGGTCTTATTGATCTAGTTTATGTCAGCACAAAGGATCATGTAGCTGACATATTCACGAAGGCATTGGGCGCAGAGAAGCTGCGAAAGTTCAGAGACATGCTTGGTGTGCAGGAATTGGGATTGAGCTCGAGGGGGAGTGTTGAGATATCGAGCTCCACTCATGATATGCCAGGGTGACCGTTGTGCATTTATGTCACCGACGTGTTAGTTGCAGATGCGGTTGGTACACCGCCCATGAATAATAGCTACATGATAGCTATCCTTATCTACTCTAGTTCGTGGCTCAGTTAGTATGCCACCTTAGTTAGTTGAGTTTGATTTGAGACCCATATATAGGGTTCTTCTATTTCTTTGTATAAGAGTTCTTTTTGGCTTACACAACTAAGAAGAGAAAAACAGTTTTCAGCCTCCACCTTTGTGTGTATTTCCCCATTGTGCAAGCAAGAAAGCTACAAGTGAGACTCCTTCCTTCTCTCCCACAATCTTGACACTTTTATCCATAGAAAGCATCATAATTGTGGAAGATAAAACTGTAGATCCAACCCATATTAGTCTTCAAAATCAAAGAATCAAATTTGACTCCTTAAGAGCTGTTTTGATCCTGATGAAGCTACAAGTAGACCATGGTCATTGATGATTATCCACTACTACATCAGTACCCTTCCTTTATCAATTATCACTTCGTCCTTGAGATCCAGAAACATAATATGTACTCATGCACCACTTGTGGTTGAATTTAATTCACATTTAATTTTTGATACTCTTATAGTCATGAAATCACAATGCATGCATATATGTTACCAATGCAATAGTGAAGAGGTTCATTCTCTTAGTGAGGAAATATGTTTTCTTGACTCGGGAATAGATTCTTTACTTCTCTATGCTCTAAATTGCTATTTTTTAGTTGAAATTTTGCCAATTTCTTCATAATTGTCGACTTGATGGAAATTCTTAGCCTCTAGATAATTGGGTTTGAAACTAGTTTGGACCCTATTGTGACTAATGGGGATGCTTAGAAAAAATCAATCTTGAGGTAGTAATACCTCGAAAGGTGAGGCATTTGCAATCTCTTCAACTTTGGTGTTGAGATCATGTAGCCTTACTCTATTCCAAGCAATGCCATGTATAATATGATTCACATAACATGATTAAAGTCATAAGGCAACTGATGTAAGTTGTAAGCAATCTAAGGGTCAAATGGCCTTTGCAAAATGGATTTCCTAACATTATCTTAATGATGAGATGTCAAACTCATTACGAGCTAGGACTCACATACTTGGATGACCATTTCTACATTCACATCACTGGTGCGGTTAGTACCTACATTGGCATATACTTCCAGCAAGATTTTAGATCTAGACATCAAATAGTCCACCTACCTAAGTTGACATATCTATGCATCCACCTTACTATAGTTAGTGTGTTCACATTATGGACCACTTATATATTATGCATGTCGTGTTTTTCATTTATCTTTGTAGACTTGTCTAGGGGTCCAATCATAGCTTGAAGTAATAATACCTTGAGGGGAAAATATTATGCTAAACTACTCAAGATCCTAGCTTCTAGGTGTAGATTGATCCAAGGAGTTGGACTATTCAACTTTCAAGAGCATCAAGCCACAACTCAAGAGTACCAAGTGAACTGACACTGCCAAAATGAGGTGAGAGGGATCAATAAGCACCAAGTAGCCCTCAAGATAAAATAACTTGAGAGGAGTTCAAGCACAAGTAGAACTTTGCATGTGAAACTCAAGCAACATGCAATAACAAGCTAAACACAAGCATGACATCAAATCAAAGCTATGAAATGTAGGTGGTGGAAAGATGTCTAAGGTGTGTCTAGCTGAGGAAGATATTGATAAGGTATTCCTACTACCAAATACCTAAAAGGGTAAGGTATAAAGCTCTTAATGTTAAAAAAGTAAAGTACTTTACCCCCTACACATGCTCCTTGTCTCAAGAACAAGTACATCCACAAGAAGACTTTCTTGAAGGATGTTTAAGTTGATCAAGCAATAATACAAAAAGAATGAACCACCAAAAGTGATACAATATTGGCAAGCAAGGACGTATAAGGAATCCACAAGTGTCCAAAGAAAAGAGGGTGCCTTAAATGTATGGCCAATATCTTTTTTGCAAGAGGATGAATACTAAGAAGTGCAATAATGCAAGCAACTCAAGTGTGACTCATGTAAACCATTTCTTGCTTCGATGAGTACTATCTAGGCTAAGTGGCCAAGCATGAGTTGACTTCATTTGATGGTTATACGCACATACATGAGCCTTGAAAGTGTTCATGCTACATGTACTTTGCCAAATCAATGATTCTTCAAGCTTTTGAGCTCTCAAGCTACCTAGTCTAAAGTGTGTGCAATGTACGGCCACTATACATATGCTTTCAAATGCTAGTTTGATTGTCGACATGTGTTCATGATGAAATTTAATGCATGAGAAAGTTTCAAGTATCCCTCAATGTATTCTGACTTCAAATACCTTGACGGTATGCCAACTTGATTATATTAACATGATTGAGCAACTTTGTGTACTTCATCAAAACAATGTTTCTATTGAGCATTAGCAATGAGATTTTTAGTTATACAATGCATTTTTCTCTTTCCATAAACTGATGAACTCAAATTTTGAATCCCTTTCCTCTTGATGAAAAGATTGTTGATATTTTAATTTTAACTACAACACAATAAGGGACAATCACATAGCCTTTAAAATGAGTGGAGATATCGTTTATAATAACATTGAAGCCTTAGCACTTAAATTTTACAATGTTCATTCTTTGCACTTCGTGAATATTTTAACTACAAGACATTGAGGAACAATCACATAGCTTTTAGAATGAATAAAGGCACTATTTACAATAATATCAAAGCCTTCAATATCTTTGAAAATTTATTCCACTAATTCTAGTCTTAAGTTCCTATTTTTAGATATCTTTGAAATTTAATCCACTAATTTCTAAACCTTAGTATTTATAGTAGCTTCCATTTTAAGGATCTACTATTTTTTATCTTTACTATTTTCAGCAACTTAGTCTTTACTTTCTTTTTTCCTTGCTCAATAGCCCTCCACTTAATCCTTTATACTCATTTTTCCACCTAGTGTTGATTTGAATTAACACTTGATCTAGGCTCTTGTATGGGCATTAGACTGAAACAAACTAGATACCTCTTTAATCCTTTCCACTATGTGCATGTTTAATACCTAGCAGTGGTTCACATTCTTCGCCATGGACAGGCAGATTGAGATCAGGAGAATCTTCTCAAAGCAATGCAGATAGTGGTATGCAAGTATCACGAAAAGGAAAAGAGAAGGTAGATCAGCCCATGTTTGATGTGAATGCAGGTCACTCTTATGTGGATGGTGAATCGAGTGGCTCAGAATAGAGCATTGATGATGAGTTGGGTATTCCTTCTATTGTTACACCTGGAGTAAGGAAGACCAGGGATGTTTTGAGAGCACCTGGGAGTGAACCTACTTTGCGCAAGTCTACTAGAGCTAGGTATCCTCTGGATAGGCTGAAATATGATGGATTTACAGCCATTCACTATGCATATATGGTCAAAGTGATACAGGAACCAGAACCCACTTCTTTTGAGCAAGCCATGGGAAAAGAAAAACGGGAGAAAGCCATAGATGAAGAAATGGATGCCTTGGAAGCAAATGCTACATGGGAATTGGTACCTTTGCCTAAAGGTAAGAATGCAATTGGCTGTAAGTGGGTTTATAAGGTGAAGCACAATGTAGATGGTTCTGTGAACAGATACAAGGCAAGATTAGTAGTCAAGGGGTATGCACAAACATATGGCATTGATTATGAAGAAACATTTAGTCCGGTTGCAAGGAGGCAACCGTAAGAGTAGTCATTGCTATGGCTACATCAAAGGAATGGTCTTTACATTAGATGGATGTAAAGAATGCCTTCTTGCATGGTGATTTGCAAGAAGAGGTATATATGGAGCAGCCACCAGATTATGTGCATGTTGTTCATCCTGAGTTTGTTTGCAGGTTGAAGAAAGCATTGTATGGCTTGAAGCAAGCACCTAGAGCATGGTCTGACAAGATAGGATAGTATCTTGTCACTATTGGCTTTCAGATTTCCAAGGCAGATTTCTCACTTTATGTGAGAAAAACAGAGAAATGTATTATGCTACTTGTCATTTATGTTGATGATTTGATTTTGACAGGTGACAGTGATAAAGATATCCTTCATGTGAAAATGCTATTGAAGCAGAAGTTTGAGATGAAAGATTTGGGAGAGCTGCATTATTTCTTAGGCATTGAGGTGATTAGATCACCAATTGGGATATAGCTCTTATAGAGGCAGTATGGATTGGACATGCTGTCCAAATATGGGATGACAGGCTGTAAGCCTATTTCAGTTCCTTTGGAGCAGAATGTGAAGCTGAGCACAGATGCAGGTGAGCTTCTGGAAGACCCTACTATGTACAGACGCATAGTAGGAAGTTTGATTTATATGACTATTACCAGGCCAGATTTGAGCTATGATGTTGGATTGGTAAGTCAGTTTATGCAGGCTCCAAGGAGACCGCATTTGGATGCGGCTAGACGCATACTCAGGTATGTGAAGTCCACATCGCAGTATGGACTATTTTATGAGAGTGGGGTTCAGATACAGTTGCATGGATACACTGATGCTGATTGGGCTGGTAGTATTTCTGATAGGCGATCTACCAGTGGATATGTGTTTTCTTTTGGGAGTGCTGCAATCACTTGGAGCAGCAAGAAACAGCTTACAGTTGCCTTCTCGAGCACAGAGGCTGAGTACAGGGGCGCAACAATGGCTGCATGTGAGGTAGCTTGGTTGCATAAGCTACTTTATGATATGCATCAGCCTACAGATGGGCCAGTTGTCATTTATTGTGACAACATGAGTAGTATACACTTGGCAAATAACCCAGTCTATCATGCTAGAACAAAGCACATTGAGGTACATTATTACTATGTGCGGGAGAGGGTTTTACTAGGTCTTATTGATCTAGTTTATGTCAGCACAGAGGATCAAGTAGCTGACATATTCACGAAGGCATTGAGCGCAAAGAAGCTGCACAAGTTCAGAGACCTGCTTGGTGTGCAGGAATTGGGATTGAGCTCGAGGGAGACTGTTGAGATATCGAGCTCCACTCGTGATATGCCAGGGTGACTGTTGTGCATTTATGTCACCGACTTGTCAGTTGCAGATGTGGTTGGTACATCGCCCATGAATAATAGCTAGATGACAGCTACCCTTATCTACTCTAGTTCGTGGCTCAGTTAGTATGCCGCCTTAGTTAGTTGAGTTTGGTTTGAGACCCATATATAGGGTTCTTCTATTTCTATGTACTAGAGTTCTTTTGACTTACACAACTAAGAAGAGGAAAACTGTTTTTGAGGGCATGAGCTTTGCTCATTGACGCCACTATGACATTTAGGATGCATGTGATTGACTATAATCAATCTTCTTTGTCATTATCCACTCATTTCTTGGCACCTTGAGATGTGACCATCTTGGCCATAATTCCAACAAACTATGTTCACAGATAGTTGTCCCATGCCACTTCATCTTAATACCATGATTGGGCTGGTCATGTAATTCATGAAAACATTATCGTCTTTGTCATATGACAAGTTTATTTCCTCATCGTGGATATTTTCTATATTAAAAACCTAGGCTTAAGGCTCTTACCCAACTATGCTTGAGGCAAGCGTCTTGAGAGAGAACATCTACTCCTCTTTTCTATTGGGTTATCTTGTGCTAATGGACAGTAAGTTCTCATTGTTTCCATTTCTTCCTTTATATAAGTTATTGACTAGGATCACCTCATCATAAACTTTGTTAGGCTACCTTAGTCTAAACAAAGCTACTAGCTATAGCCTCATATAGAGTTATTGGCTATTGTCTCATCTAGTGAACCATCAAGTAATCCTAGACATGTCGTTTCTTCTCCTTGCTTTGCATTCATGAATCTAAGGTTATGCCCACTAGCAATCTTAGAGGATTTCTAGATGAAGAGGTCCTTAAGAGGGGAGAAGCCTCCATTTTTGGTCATGTCTAAGCTAGCAATCCACATCCTACCTCTCTCCCCTAAGTGAAGTCCAATGACGCTTGTCTATTTGCCACATTTGCAAGCCATTGGCTTCACAAACTTAGTGAAATTGTTCTATAAAGCTATAAGGATCATAAGCCCAACCAATATTTGTCTAACTTATTGGCTACCAACGAGATTTTGGCATTGCACTATTCCCACGCCACTAACTCAGCTTGTGGCTATCCTAGCACCAAATTCCTTATAAAGTTGTTTTTCAAGACTTGTTTATGGATCCAAGATCAAGATTGTGGAGGTACTAGCCCCCTTGGGATTCATCGTTAGCTTTCTTATTCTTGGACAAAGCACCCATTGATAAGTCAAAACAATTTGCTCAAATGGGGATGCTACTTCTTTGCATGCTTCATTTTTCGATGAATGACCTCTTCTTGCTTCTCTTAATGATTAAGAGGATAGATCTTGTTGAAAGAAGTAAAAAGGAGTGTTGATTGGATGTATGGCATGCGTGATCAATCTGCTCCCATATCCGTTGGTATGTGAGTGGGTTTATAAGTCGAAGAGGAAAGAAATGCTGAGAACCCCAAGGCTTTTGGAGGATGATTAAAGCAGGTATGGAGAATATCCATCTTCACTGGAAGGTAAGCTGGAAACAAACGCTGTTAGGGGACCGGACCAATTTCAATGACACTTGCGAGAGGATTGGGGGATGATCACAGGGATCACTCTCCTTAGCCGGTGGTCGCTCAGGAACAATATAGCCTTCGGTCGTGCTAGTCCTATGCGCCCTTCACCCTCTACTTTAGGCCCCAGCATTTTTGTGGACTGTCATGTTACGTTCAAGAAGCTAGCCAGCAAAAATGAGGAGTTTAAGCCTGTGCATAGACTTTTCAAGCTATTCGCGTAGCTAGGCGTTCAACCCTTCATGGGCGACGTAAATATTGACTGCTTTCTACAAATAATATAATCTGCGCATTACACGGTCCTGCACCCTCAGGACGCCTCCTCCTCTTCGGCGGTCCTGGCTCACTCCCGAAATGAACTCTGCTCTCATCCATCCATTCTCTGAGGATGAAATTCTGACGGCACTGCACGGGCTCGAGACCAACAAAAGCCCTAGGCCTGACGGAATTTCGGCTTAGCTTCTCAAGCACTTCTAGGAGGTGTTGGGGCCCTCCATCAGAGCCCTCATCAACAGATATTGGTCGCAAGGCGAGTTTCCCTCCTCTTGGCTGGAAAGTGTGATTACTTTGGTGCCTAAGCAGAAGCTGTGCCTGCATGCAACTAAAAGATTGGCTGCCTATTTCTCTGCTCAATTCGGTCCAGAATCTTCACCAAAGCTATGGCCAACAGGTTAATGCTGGATCCTGAGTCAAGTCATAAACCGGCATCAATTTGGCTTCATCAAAGGTAGAAGTCTAGTTGATTATATCTTGAATGCTATGATTGCTGTGGATTGGGCCAGAGCTTCAGGGCAAGAAGTTGTCCTCCTTCAACTGGACGTGGAGAAGGCTTTTGACAAGGTTGACTAGCACTTCATTCATCTTGTCCTCGACATGATGGGATTCGACCATCGGATCATTAATCTTCCATTCCTCCTTAATGATCCTTCCATTCCTCCTTTGCAAGGAGGCTAGCACATCAGTATCTACCAACGGTCTCTCCTCCAGCCCATCAACGTGTACAGGGGGGATAGGCAGGGGTGTCCTCTTAGTCCCTTGCTTTTTGCAGTTGCTATGCATCCGTTGTTCTGCCTTCTTGACTCTCTTACTGAGGCTAGGTCTCTAGAGGGCATTCACTACCGCCGCAAGCAATTTCTAAGGGCTTCGCAGATGATTTGCTTATGTCACTCAAGGCCTCAAAAGAAAATGTTGAGCAGGCATTCAAAGTGCTTGAGCTCTATGAGAGAGTGGCGAGTTTCAGGATTAACCTGAGTAAGTCTAGTCTAATCAGTGTCTAAAGATTTGTCTTTTTAATCTGCAATGGCGTAGTGTTGAGAAACCCTTCACCCGCAGTTTGCGTTTCTGCATTTTGCATTTAGGGTTTGCAACCCCAAAAAGGGGCGCCATCCTAGACTAACTATGCCTATTTATAGGCCACTCTCTCATTCATTCCTCGTGGCTGATTCATTCAGTCCATCACCTCTTCTCTCCAGCCTCTCCAATACGCTCACACCCCTTCAGGAGGACATTGCAGTTTGTGGTTCGTGGCTATCTTCATCATCTTCCTTGTGCTACAGCACCCTTGGTCCCTTGTATCACATTCACTCCATGATTTCTCATTCCATTCATCAAAGTTTCTTCTCTCTTCTCTTCTTTTCTCCATGTCTGACGAGTTCACTTTGTCTGCCTCCCTGCAAACCCTACTGTCTCACTGGTTCGTCATCTTTTAACATGGTATCAAAGCTGGATCTGCTCAAACAGCAGCAAAGATACTCCGCTCCAGAGAAGGCAAAGACTGGTGGCCGGTTCGGCATCCACTTCTCTTCTTGTTTCACTACATTAAAATCTCAGTTTTGCAGGTTTTAGGTGTTTTCAGCTTGCTGCCCACACCCCTTTCACGGAGAACATCGCAGTCTCAACTGTCCCTTGTTGTCATCTACAGTCTGGCACCTATTTCCATCCTTCCACCCGCAGTTTGCAACTGTTTACAGCAGAGCGACTATTGCTGATCACCCTCCATTCAGAACACAATCTCGTTTTTGCAGATTTCAGGTATTTCAGCTTGCTGCCCACACCCTGGACGCGGAGGACATCACGGTCCAAGCTGGCCATTGTTGTCTTCAACAATTTGGCGCCGGTTTCTAGCCTACCACACACTGTTCAGAGCTGATTTCAGCATATTGACTGCTGCTGTTGGTTTTTCCTGCGTTTTTAGTCTTTCTCTCTCCTACAACCTACGTCTTTAGTTTTTCTCTCCTACAACCTACGTTTTTAGTCTTTCTCTCTCCTCACTTGCATTTTTCTATTGGTTGCAACCTCTTACTGTTGGTCCCATCCTCCTCCCATTGGCAGCTCACTTCCAACCCTTCCACTGCCCTCCCACCCCTTAAGGCGAACATTGCAGTTCGTGGTTCATGGTGGCTGATCTCTTTCTTCTTCAGCAAGACACACTAGTATCCATGGCTTCTTTACCAACAGATGACCAAACTACTGGGTGCTCCTATTGTGGCATCACCGGACACACCACCAATGCTTGCCGACTTCGACCTATCTTCCCACCCCCCGGAGTATATGCGTCTTCCACCAGGCACTCCTTGTGCCACCTCTCCTTTTTGGGCCACAGAGATCGTTCTGCATCAACTATCAGAGTACTATGCTCAAGGCAATAAGACGCATCCGATGCGCACTAAGTTCTTTTAAGCACATGGAGAATTGATCGGTGCTACAACCTCCTAGAGATCGTCGCAATGCCAACGGCAGCCTTCTCCCACTTATTTTCAAGTACAGTGGCTTCCACGACCTATGGCTTTACAGTCCGCTCCATCAAGAGACAGTGATTGTTCGATACCGTCTCCTCGTCAGTCCGCTCCTTCGAGAGAGAGTGGCTGCTCGACTCCTTTCTCTTCTTCAGCTACCCAATCCGCTCCACTGAGAGACAGCGATTATTGCCCACCTCTTACTCATTCTGAGCCCCACCCTTTCCCCCCCTCAACTACTC
Organism: Lygodium microphyllum; assembly: GCF_053477565.2. Taxonomy (NCBI): domain Eukaryota; kingdom Viridiplantae; phylum Streptophyta; class Polypodiopsida; order Schizaeales; family Lygodiaceae; genus Lygodium; species Lygodium microphyllum. The sequence goes on from NC_141163.1 coordinate 73,187,927, forward strand.
AAGTTCGAGCGGCTACCGGAGCTCTTTGGCACCCCAGATACCTTCTTTGGCATGACCAGTGGCACCACTTCCTTCGTCATTAGACATTTCAGAGTCTGTGATCCATGAGTTTTTGAATTTTGAATTCCCTATCTACTTTAGAGGGGATGTTATTTCTTTGCTCTCAAAGGAGACATCTACTTCTTCGACTTCAGCGGGGCCCCTCCACCTGCCACCTCAAAGGGAGAACCTACTCCACATGAAGTTCTTCACCCATCCTCTACTTTCTTAGGGTGGCTATCTTCGACCAGTCATCTCTTCTACTGATATCCAGGATCTTCAAGTACCACCTAGATCGAGACCTCGGAGATTCAGTCGCGACTTGGTAACAAGGTCTTCATATTCCTTCCAACATGGATGCATGAAGCTAATGGCTTCTCTCCCGAGATTGAGTTTCAGGTTCTCTAGTTCACTGTCTACTGTTCTTTACTGCAGATTCCCTTTCCAGTGGAAATCTTGGATCTTAGGGATCCTCTACATCTTCTTCCTCCTCTTCTTTTTGCCTTCATCCCTTCGTCAGCATGGAGCTACCTCCCGAGATCGAATACGGGCATATCCTTATGGTTTTCGACACCACACAAAGTCCGGCATTACTCCTATGCATTGCATGATTTCATCATCTATGTACTAGGACGCTTGGGCAAGTGAACAATTTCCCCAGGAGGGACACTGTCCAAGTGGCACCTACTGCATGAGCATTCTTCAGCATGTAGCATTGTATCTTCACCTTACTCTTCTCTTGTTTCCCTTTTTGGGCCTGAGAGGGGGTGTTGAGAAACCCTTCACCCTTCACCTGCAGTTTGCGTTTAGGGTTTGCAACCCCAAAAAGAGGCGCCATCCTGGACTGACTGTGCCTATTTATAGGCCACTCTCTCATTCATTCCTCATGGCTGATTCATTCAGTCCATCACCTCTTCTCTCTAGCCTCTCCACTACCCTTACACCCCTTCAGGAGGACATTGCGGTTCGTGGTTCGTGGCTGTCTTCATCATCTTCCTTGTGCTACAACACCCTTGGTCCCTTGTATCATATTCCCTCCATGATTCAAATCTTCATCATTCCATTCATCAGAGTTTCTTCTCTCTTCTCTTCTCTTCTCCATGTTTCCTCCCCACAAACCCTACTGTCTCGTTGGTTCGTCATCTTTTGATATGGTATCAGAGTTGGATCTGCTCAAACAGCAGCAAAGATACTCCGTTTCAGTGAAGGCAAAGACTGGTGGCGGGTTCGGCATCCACTTCTCTTCTTCTTTTACTACATCAAAATCTCAGTTTTGCAGGTTTTAGGTGTTTTCAGCTTGCTGCCCACACTCCTTTCACAGAGGACACCACAGTCTCAGCTGTCCCTTGCTGTCATCTACAATCTGACACCTGTTTCCAGCCTTCCATCCGCAGTTTGCAGCAGCAGAGCGACTGTTGCTGATCACCCTCCATTCAGAAAACAATCTCGTTTTTGCAGATTTCAGGTATTTCAGCTTGCTACCCGTCCAAGCTGGCCATTGCTGTCTACAACAATCTGGCACCGGTTTCCAGCCTACCACATACTGTTCGGAGCTGATTTCAACATATTGACTGCTGTTGCTGGTTTTTCCTGCGATTTTAGCCTTTCTCTCTCCTGCAGCCTACGTTTCTAGTTTTTCTCTCTCTTGTAGCCTGCGTTTTTAGTCTTTCGCTCTCCTCACTTGCGTTTTTTCTACCGGTTGCAACCTCTTACTGCTGGTCGCATCCTCCTCCCACTGGCAGCTCACTTCCAGCCCTTCCACCCCTTGAGGCGAACATTGCAGTTCGTGGTTCATGGTGGTTGACCTCTTTCTTCTTCAGCAAGGCACACTAGTATCCATGGCTTCTTTACCAACAGATGACCAAACTACTGGGTGTTCCTATTGTGGCATCATCGGACGCACCATCGATGCTTGCGAACTTCGACCTTTGCTCCCCACCCCTCGGAGTATATGCGTCTTCCACCAGGCACTCCTTGTGCCACCTCTCCTTTTTGGGCCACAGAGATCGTTTTCCATCAGCTATCAGAGTACTATGCTCAAGGCAATAAGACGCATCTGATGCACACTAAGTCCTTTCGAGTACATGGAGGATCGATCGGCGCTACAACCTCCTGGAGATTGTCGCAATGCCAGCGGCAATCTTCTTCCACTTATTTTCAAGTATAGTGGCTTCCACGACCTATGGCTTTGCAATCCCCTCCATCAAGAGACAGTGATTGTTTGATACCATCTCCTCGTCAGTCCGCTTCTTCAAGAGACAGTGGCTGCTCGACTTCTTCCTCTTCTTCGGCTACCTAATTTGCTCCATTGAGAGACAACGATTGTTGCCCATCTCTTGCTCATTCTGAGCCCCACTCTTTCTCACCCTCGACTACTCAAGTTCGACAAGCTACCTCTAGGAGCTCTTTGGCATCCCAAATACCTCTTCGGCATGACCGGCGGCACTTCCTTCATCATCAGACATTTCAGAGTCTGTGATCCATGAGTTTTTGAATTCCCTATCTACTTTAGAGAGGGATGTTATTTCTTTGCCCTCAACGGAGGCATCTACTCCTTTGACTTCAGCGAGGCCCCTCCATCTCGCACCTCAAAGGGGGAACCTACTCCACATGGAGTTCTTTACCCATCGTCTACTTTCTTAGGGTAGTTGTCTTCGACCAGTCATCTCTTCTACTGATATCCAAGATCTTCAGGTACCACCTAGATCGAGACCTCGGAGGTTCAGCCGCGACTTGGTGATGAGACCTTCATATTCCTTCCAACATGGATGCACAGAGCTAGTGGCTTCTCTCCCGAGATTGAGTTTCAGGTTCTCCAGTTCATTGTCTACTGTTCTTTACTACAAGTTCTCTTTTCGATGGAAATCTTGGATCTTAGGGATTCTCTACATCTTCTTCCTCCTCTTCTTCTTGCCTTCGTCCCTTCGTCAGCATGGAGCCACCTCTCCTGAGATCGAGTACGGGCATATCCTTATAGTTCTCGATACCACACAAAGTCCGACATTCCTCCTATGCATTGCATGATTTCATCATCTATGTACCAGGGCGCTTGGACAAGTGAACAATTTCTCCACGAGGGACACTGTCCAAGTGGCAACTGCTGCATGAGCATTCTTCAGTATGTAGCATTGCATCTCCACCTTACTCTTCTCTTGTTCCCCTTTTTGGGCCTGAGAGGGGGTGTTGAGAAACCCTTCGCCCGCAGTTTGCGTTTAGGGTTTGCAACCCCAAAAAGGGGCGCCATCCTAGACTGACTATGCCTATTTATAGGCCACTCTCTCATTCATTCCTCATGGCTGATTCATTCAATCCGTCACCTCTTCTCTCTAGCCTCTCCACTACCCTCACACCCCTTCAGGAGGACATTGCGGTTCGTGGTTTGTGGCTGTCTTCATCATCTTCCTTGTGCTACAACACCCTTGGTCCCTTGTATCACATTCACTCCATGATTCAAATCTTCATCATTCCATTCACCAGATTTTCTTATCTCTTCTCTTCTCTTCTCCATGTTTGCCAAGTTCACTCTGTGTTCCTCCCTACAAACCCTATTGTCTCGCTGGTACGTCATCTTTTGACACAGTAGCATGGTTAGAAGAGGATCCTTAGTTAGTAGATACCTTGGGATGCCTCTGGGAATTGATGTCTCGGAGAAGGCTAGGACTAACAAGGCTTTAAGCAAGATCAAAGACAAAATTAGCACTTGGTCTACTACAAATTGGTCCCTCCATGTCAAGATGAAGATCTTGAAGGTTATCATTTTTCCTATGCTGTTGTTTTACCTCCCCTTCATTGATTGGAATTGCAGTGCTCAAAAGGCTTGGGAATCTATGGTGGGTAAGTTCCTTTGGTCCAAGCATGGGAAGGATAGGTACGCTGCCCCTATGGCTATTGCCAAACTTATGGTCCCATTTCACATGGGTGGGTTGGACCTTCCTAATCCTTCGGTGGAAAGGGTGGCACTGCATGCTAAGTTTTTTTCCCGGGTCTAGCAAGAAAACACACCGTGGGCGTGCATGCTCATCGATTTGTTGGCTCTCAACAACAATCACCTTCTGGTCAAATGGGGTCTCTCTGGGCATGATCTTCTGATCACTCATGCTATCTCGGTGGTTAAAGCACAGGGTCAAACAGCCAGAATGCTTTTCGCCTGATATCTTGTCCTCAATTTTGCCAAATCCAATAGAAATCAAGAGGTTAACGGGGAGGAAAATGTTTTTTGGTCTAGGTGATTTATGTCAGAGTGCAGCGGTGCGGAAGCGTAGGACTGAGAGAGAGAGAACGCAGAGAGAAAAGGGAGAGAAAGAGACAGTGTACAATGAAGATCTGCTGTATAAAGAATGCTGAATACAAAGATATACACGGGCGCAGTGCGCTGGACTGCGTGTCTCCACCTCGACGATGCGACCTGCTGTCCACCTCGAAGTCTGCTGCAGTCTGCACTGTCTGCTGTCTGAAATCTGTGAACAGAGACAGAAATCTGCACGGCACCGGTCTGTAATCTGCAACAGAGAAGAATGGCCAGACTGCTGGAAACGTCGGCAATATATAGCCGAAAAACTGCCTGAAATGGGGCGCCAGAAAATAGGGCGCAGCCTGGAGTAAGTCGGCTGCAGGCAGTCGGACTGCCACGTGGCAGTCCGACTGCTGCTGGTCCGACTGCTGCTGCTGGTACTGCCCTCCAAGACAAGACATGCTATGATCTCTGACACCCCCTCTCAGAGCCTGGACAGGGCAGAAGCCTGAGGGATCTGGAATGTTGCCGAAGTAGAGCCTGAGGAAGCACCTTCGTAAACAAATCCGCAAGATTGTCCTCCGTCTTGCAATACTCCACAGTGATGGTCTCATCTAGAAGCTTTTCTCGGATGAAGTGGTACTGAATCTCAATGTGCTTCGTCCGGGCATGAAAAACAGGATTCCTTGCCAAGGCAATGCAACTTTCATTGTCACATCGCAGCAATGTAGGACGAGTCTGGGGGCACCCAAGCTCCTCCAACAATCTCCGAAGCCACACAACCTCACATGTGGTGGAAGACGCGGCCCGATACTCCGCCTCGGTAGACGAAAGGACTACCGTGGGCGGCTGCTTGCTACTCCATGAAATAACACCTGCACCCAAAGTAAAGCAGTAACCTGTTGTAGACCGCCTGTGGTCCACGTCACCGGCCCAATCCGAGTCGTTTCAACCTGCAAGTACAAGATCTGACCCATCTGTCCCTGCGGGGTAATGAATCCCCAAATCAGACGTCCCCCTCAGATACCGAAGTATCCTCTGAGCAGCCTGCCAATGCACCGTCTTAGGTTCACTCAAGAACCCTGCCAAGAGCCCAACAGCAAAACATAGATCAACCCTCGTGTTGAGAAGCCAAATCAAGGACCCTATCAACTGTCGATAGCGGGACGCATCCGCCAAAGGAGAAGCTGAATGGGAAGTGGCCTTCCAGTTCGGATCCATAGGAGTAGAGAGGGCCCGACAATCTTCCATCTCAAAAGTCACCAAGAGCTCCTGTACATATCTCTGTTGGGAGAGAAAGATCCCCCTCTAAGACTGATAAATCTCATGGCCTAAAAAGAAATGGAGTAGCCCCAAATCCGTCATCTTGAACGTCCGATGTAAAGCTGACTTTGTCTCCTGGACCTGCTGTGCATCATCACCTGTGGCAATCAAATCATCAACATATAATACAAACCGCACACAACCATCCTCGGAAGTGTGAACATACAACTGCGGATCGGCCTTGGACCGCCGATATCCCAACTGAGTCTGGAGGAACGAATCAATCTTCTCGTTCCAAGCTCGCGGGGCCTGCTTGAGACCATACAGGGCCTTCTTCAACCTGTAGACTTTCCCATCTGAAGAACCAAAGCCAAGAGGCTGCTCAACGTGGATCTCCTCCTTCAAATCACCATTCAGGAAGGCCGACTTCACATCCAACTGATAAACAGGCCATCTCCTATGGCCAGCCAAAGCAAGAATAGCTCTAATGGTTGCCATACGAGCGGTGGGAGCAAAGGTGTCATGACAGTCAATCCCTGGGCGCTGGGCAAAACCCTTAGCAACAAGGCGAGCCTTGTGCTTATCCAAAGTACCATCACTGAGATATTTGGTCTTGAAGACCCACTTGACTCCAATCACCTTCTTCTTCGGGGGGCGTGGCACAAGTGACCAAGTGCCATTCCTCTCAATAGCCTCCAACTCAGCTTCCATAGCTTTTTTCCATGGGGCGGACTGTAAAGCCTCCTTCACGGAGGTGGGCTCTCGATCCTGCATAACACGGGACATCAAACAATAATTGGAGCAAACAAGCTCCGAAGAATGCGCCTGGTGCCTTCGTGACCGCCGCGGACCATCCTGCGGTCCCCACTCCTCAGGAACCCCCTCGATCCCTGAATCACAGAGTGTGTCACGGGCCCAGCGAGGAGGAGGCCGAACCTCCCCTCGTCGTTCTCCATCAGTAGAAGACTCAGGAATGTCCACCGGTGGTAACTCCGCAGAAGGATCCGGTGGAACAGTAGACTCTGTGTCAGAAACAGAATCATAATCAAAAGGCACAGGCTCTAGTGGAACTGTAGAAGGAGCCAAACTCTCCCCTGGATCTCCAAGAACGGGGTGCTCCTCACCTGTTGAAGAAGCCGGAACCTCCACAAACCGCACATCACGGCTAGTATATACATCCCGCTTGACGGGATCATACAGTCGGTAGCCTTGGGACTGGAAGCTGTAGCCAACAAATACCTGTTTTCAGGAAGCCGCTTCAAATTTATCACGGTGAGCCTTGGGAATGTGAACATAGGCATCACACCCAAAGACTCGAAAGTAAGAAACATCTGGCTTCGTCCCAAAATAAGCCTCAAATGGAGTCATCCCTTCCACGGCCGAAATAGGGGATCGATTAAGAATGTGGACTGCAGTAGCCACAGCCTCGGCCCACAGAACCTGAGGGGTTTGTCGGTGCTCCATCATGGTGCGCGCCATCTCGATCACACTGCGGTTCTTCCGTTCTAGAATACCATTTTCTTGAGGAGTATTGGTATTGGCAAACTCCTGGTGAATTCCTCTATCTGCACAAAACCGAGCAAATTCATCAGACACAAATTCACCTCCCTTGTCGGATCGCAAGGTCTTCAACTTCCGGCCTGATCGGTTCTCCTCAAAGAGAAGCCAATCCTTGAAGTGCGAGAAAGCTTCTGACTTTAGTGCCAAAAAGTAGGCCCATGTCATCCTGCTGTAGTCATCCACAATCAGCATGAAGTACAAGCTCCCACGCAGGGACTCATTCCTCATAGGGCCACATAGATCCGTAGATACTAACTCCATCGGTGAAGTAGACGGCCGCGAAGCGGTGTGGGGAATGGCATCTCTATGCTACTTCCCCCGTATGCAGGAGACACATGGCTGCTGGCTCACCACTATATCCGGCAACCCTCGAACAAGCTGTCCACGTGACGCCCTCCGAAGATAGTCATAGTTTAGGTGACCAAACCGAGCATGCCATAACTCAGACTGTGACTGTGAGGTAAGAAGAAGAGAAGAGAGGGCAGTGGAAGACTTCAGTTTGTAAATGCCGTTCTCCTCATATCCAGATGATAGAACCTTCCTCGATTCACGATCAAGGACTCGCACAATAGAACTGTCAAATTCCACCAAAAGACCAAGGGAGCAAATCTTATGAACTGAAAGGAGATGGTACCCTAATCCTGGTACATGCAAAACCTCTGAGGTATGGGTGCCACCTCGTCCATCCGGAATAAGCTGCATCTTACCCCGACCTGCAATAGAAACTGAAGAGCTTTCTCCAATGAGAACCTGCCCACGCGAAGGTCGCAGCTGGGCAACACCATCTGATGGAGTCATGTGCCGTGAGGCACCACTATCAATAATCCACTCTCGAGATTGGGGAGCCGCCATCGCAGCATCAGAAGCATTCGGTGAAGCGTCCTCAATGACAACTAGATGTAGAAATGCAGCTGATGAGGGTGCAGCCACCGCTCCAGAATCCTTGGTTTCCTTCTTCTTGGTGTCCTTCGAGTCTTTGTCAGGGCAATCCTTCTTCCAATGGCCAGTCTTTCCACAAATATGACATGTGGAGTCTTTGTCCTTGTCCTTCTCCTTGTCCTTCTTAGACTTGTTATCCCCCTTCTTCTTCTTTTGGTCCTTCCCCTTCTTCTGAGAGGCTTGACCTGTCAACGCCTCCATCTTGGAAGCATTCTGTCCTTTTAACTGTTCCTCTTGGTCCAAGACCATAGGAACCAACTCTTCCCACCGAAGAGTAGACTCTCGCCCCGAAGCAATAAGGGCAGAGTAAAATGTACCGAATCGTGGCGGCAACTGGGACGAGTGTGATCGCCATGTCTTCGGAGGAAATCGGCTTCCCCGCATTCTGAACCTGCATCTGTAGCTGCCTTAGCTTGTTAATGTGTTCCCTTAGCGAAGAAGACTTATTGACGGACAAGGTCCGCATCTGTACCTCCAAAGAAACCCTCTTCATCAGGGTCATCCGATTGTACATTTGATCAAGCTCCAGCCATATCTCACGAGCCACCGTCAAGTGCTCGATGTGAGCGATCACGGCTGTAGTGCATGATAGAAAGAGAAAGGATCGTATCCTGGCATTCAGTTTGTCCCAATGAGACTGTGCCCTGGCTAACTCCGCACGAGCATCGGAAGAGAGGTTGGACTCATCTCTTACCGAAGGCCGGTCAATATCTTCCTGGACCAACTCCGCCAAATCATAGGACTCAAGGATGGCCAACATCATAACGCGCCAAATGCGGTAGTTGTCGCCGTCGAGCTTCTGATCTGTAGGAAGAGCCGGTAGGACAAGCACCTTCCGGTCCATAATCGCCTGGAACTCCAAGTCCATCTCTGTAGACATCTTCACCTGCAATGCCTTCTCAAACGCAAAAGCAGCCCCCTCTGACTGGGTAAACTCAGCCTGCTAAGGCTCTTCCGCGTCCCGAAGCTTCTTCACCCGCCGGAGGCGATGAAAAAGCAAAACCTCCACTTTTAGGTTGAAAACTCAAACTTCCTCCGCGTCAAACAGCAGTAAACAGCAGCAAATCCACCACCTGTACTCCTTTCCTGTGCGCCCACACTCGTTTCAGCCTTGTTCCAAGGCGCAGCCCTCCTGTCTGCCCTTAAACGCAAAAAACGCAAAATTGTGTCGCGATGGAAACTCCTCTTCAGGTTGATTCTGCGCTCAGTCAGCCCTCAAACACTGCTCTGATACCATGTTAGAGTGCAGCGGTGCGGAAGCGTAGGACTGAGAGAGAGAGAACGCAGAGAGAAAAGGGAGAGAAAGAGACAGTGTACAATGAAGATCTGCTGTATAAAGAATGCTGAATACAAAGATATACACGGGCGCAGTGCGCTGGACTGCGTGTCTCCACCTCGACGATGCGACCTGCTGTCCACCTCGAAGTCTGCTGCAGTCTGCACTGTCTGCTGTCTGAAATCTGTGAACAAAGAGAAATCTGCACGGCACCGGTCTGTAATCTGCCACAGAGAAGAATGGCCAGACTGCTGGAAACGTCGGCAATATATAGCCGAAAAACTGCCTGAAATGGGGCGCCAGAAAATAGGGCGCAGCCTGGAGTAAGTCGGCTGCAGGCAGTCGGACTGCCACGTGGCAGTCCGACTGCACAGTCCGACTGCTGCTGCTGGTACTGCCCTCCAAGACAGGACAGGCTATGATCTCTGACAATTTACTCCCCCCCTTAAGGAGGCCCTTGGCAGAAGAGCCATGCACCTTGTCAAAAAAGGCTTCTTCAAGTTCAAGCATTGGTTGGGGCCTGATGCTGGGGCTGCGAGTGGCTTTAGCAGGAGCTGCAATTTGTCCTGGAACTAGGTAGCTGCTTTGCTGGCCAGCTTACACATTCCCCCTTCCTCTAAGTTTGGCCTCTCCTCTCTCAAGGTTGGTGGTCAGTCCCTACATAAAGCCTTTTGTGCTAAGGGTGTTAGAAAGATGCTGACCTCGGGCTTTGGCAACTATGAGGTTCTCTCCCGCCTCTGGGATCTTCAGCTTCGTCAAATGATGCAGCTTACCTCCTGGCTAGCGCATGGACATTAAAATTTCCCCTTAGGGATAGGCTCTTTCTGTGAAAGGTGATGAGAGAGGCCCTATTTGTGGGGGCAAAGCTTAAAGATAGAGGCCAGGCCAACGGCTCATGTCCCTCTTGTGGATGCATTGAGATCCTTATTCATGTGTTCTGGAACGGCTGCTTTGCTTTGCGGATTTGGGAGTTAGTTTTCACGCATTTTCCTACTGTTCATGCGGAATCAAATCTGTTGATCTGCTGGGTTCTTGGAGGGTTTTGCACTCGCAACAACCACAGATTTTTGGCAGCACAGTCCATCCGCCTAGTGGCGTTACAAATCATTTGGCACCATAGGAACTCACATATCTTTCAGAATCTTACTCTCTGCCTCTTGGCAAGATATGGCCTTTAAGGCCTTAGGCATATGGAACTTGTATGGGAAATTAGGCAAGTTAGAAAGGGAGGACGTGACCAAAATCTCCCTTTTCATCAAACCTCAGTAAGATGTAATTTTGTATCCTCTCTAAGGCCGATGCAAGTCGTTATAATTTTGTCTAGATAATTCAACTATCTTTTGGCGTGGAAAAACAAGAAAGAAAATGCTAGCATTGTTCATTACGAGGTTACGACAGGTTATGCTCATGTACTTCATCTATAATCTTTGCACCTACTCCACATACAACCTATTAAGCTACCAAAAATTGGGCCTTAATCATGCAATTATTGGCAGATTCCTTTGTTACGTGCGGCTCCGAATAACAAATTAAATTCATTTCTTCGATCAGTTTTTAGTAAGCAGAATGTCTTTTTTTTTTTTTGGATGAACAATGATTTGTATTAAGTAAAAAGGTTTATACAAGGGGAGGTGTCAGCTTTGTTTAGCTGAGGAGGAACACCGCGTTGAGCGGCACTTAGAGGCAATAACTAGTGTAGCTGAGATAATGAGTGTGTGGTAGCATCCACTCAAACTATATACACATTGGGTCACAAAAAGTGAACAGGTAGCCACTGGGCCACGGGCAGGTGGCAAAGATACAAAAGATGGCCGAGCCTCCATGGTGACTTAGGCCGACTGGTGTGGGCCGATGTGCTCTATGTTCTCGAGGATAAGGATGGACGGGCCTCCATGATGGCTTCCTTCAAGGAAAGGAGTACCTCAGCAGCTTCCCTTTCTTTAGCCATCAATGTGTCTTTCCTCTCCTTCTTCCCCATTGGAGTGTTGCCTCTCTGCAGCATCTTCATAGCTTCTTCCTTGCAAATGATCGTCTTCATGTCAACCACCTACCACCAAACAAGGGAGATAAATGACCATTTAGGCTTAGAACACTTCCTTTTAAAAACACAATCGTTCTTGGAGGTCTAAATGGCCCATAGATATGCTCCTCTTACCATTGTCCAAATAATTGGGGGAAGGCGGTTAGCCTCACCAAGGAGGATCTCTTTCCACAAGAGAGAGGTAGGGTGAAGGGGAAAGAGGATTCTGTGTAGTTCTTGTAGGCATTCTTGGTTAGCTGGACATGAGATAAAAAGGTGGGGAATGGACTCTGACCGGTGACCACACCTAGGGCGTAGTCCATTCCGCTTGCCCATTCGGGCTTCCTTCTCAATAGTCCACACAGCATGATGAAGGATAGTCCACAACAGAATTGATTGTTTAGGGGGGAGGGAGACCAACCATGCTTTTTCCAATCGGTAGTACCATTGAGCTTCTAACCACTGTATGTTCCACTGTTTATTGAGCTTACCCGCTAGTCTTGTGTCCGTCCGTCGAAGGGCTGGGAGGGGGAGAAGTTGAAGTCTTCCTTTCCAACGGATGTCCTCTACTTTAACCTGCAGATTACTAAGCATCCAACCAATATTAGAAGCATCCCAGACATTAATTCTATTCATGATTGTATCGAGGTCTTGATTGTTAAGTCAATACTCCGTTTTGAGGGCTAATGGCGTTTTCCATGTCTTATGTGTTCTACCCCACAGGTAATTCCACGTGTGGATGCCTTTCTTTTGGAGTTTGCCTGTTGTTTTGGCTAGCACTTCCTTGATCGGGGGTATAGTAAGGCTGAACCAGACTGAGTCGTTAGGTGCCTATGCATGAATTTTTTTCCTTTTGATTTCAATTGGAAACTCTATCTTATATTGTAGCCAAGCATCCCACATGCTCCTGAAAAGTTGAGAAGGTTTTTTGATTTGGAAACATGCTTGACTGAAGAGGATGTTGAATATCACTAAATTTTGAAAAGTAATCCCCTCATAGACTACTCCTTTTTGGAGGTTATGGTTCAAGAGTATGGCCCAATCATCTTCTGGAAGAGGCTAGCTTCTAATGATCCATTTTGCAACTAGTTTGGATGCCAGTAGATTTATATCTGGGAGCCCCAAGCCACCCTTTTTTTTTCCAGTATGCAAGTATTCCAAGCTACTTTAGGCATTTTATACCCATGAAAGTTCCCTCCCCACAGAAAGTTTCTACACAAGGCATCTAATTTTTTAATGCATGTATTACTTGGTTTCCAACAAGCAAGGAAGTAGATACAAGCAGAGTATACAAAGTGATGTAGGACGAGCTTCCTCACAGCCATCCCATTTTGAAAGCCTTTCTAGCGATCTAGCTTACCATTGACCTTGTCCATTACCCACCTCCATCTTTGTTTTAAAGTGACCCCAAAACCCATCGGAACACCTAGGAGTCTGAATACTTTCCCTTCTGGGATGACTTGGCATCCTTCATCCAAAAGCCATCAGGGCGGGGGGGCTAGCATGGACTGACTACCTGTTTTAGAATGATTTATTTTTTATCCTGAGGCCAGTCAGAATTTGTGGAGGCACATCCAAAAGGTTTTAAGTGAAATATCATTATTCTTGAAGGTGGTGTGTGTCATCAGTAAATAGGTTGAGCAGCATCTGTCTAGCTGAGTTTGGGAGTTGGATACCCTAGATATTACCCTAGTTGAGTTGGTCTTCTAACAGCCATCCTAGTACATCCGTAGCTATGGTGAATAGTAGGGGTGCCAAGGGACATCCTTGCCAAATAGATCTTCTAAGGATGTACGGTTTGGTAAGCACTCCATTGATGGATATTCTCGCTGCAATGTTGCCAAACAACACACTAACATATTTGATGAATCTAGCCCGCGACCCATATCATGAAGAGACTATAGGATAAAGTCCCACTCTGTCCTATCATATGCTTTGTCGAAATCAATCTTAAGGAAGACGATATCTTGATTGGTTCTCTGAGCATGTTCCATCCCCTTCCACAGACCTATAATTGCATCTAGAATAAATCTGCCTTTAATGAAGCCTTCTGTTCGCGTCTGATCCACTTATCTAGGCGGGTACTTAGCGTTCTAGCTAGAGTTTTGGCAAAGATTTTATAGGCTATTGATAAACGCGAGATTGGCCTCCAATTAGCTAGGTCTTCCTTGGAGCCCTTCTTATGAATCAACCTGACTACCCCTTCATCGATGCACAAAGGAAGAGACCCTTTAGTCATAGCCTCCTTCCAAACCCTGCTAAGAGGGGAGGAGGAATCGCTTGAATTCTTGAAAGAATTCATTGGGGAGGCCATTGAGGCCTGGAGATTTTCCTTTTGAGAGGGAGTTTGTGGTGTCGCTTAGTTCTATTTCCTTTAGGTCTTCTTCCAGAAGCTTTGTTGTGGATTCTGGAACTACTGAGTGACGACATCTAGCTATTTCAACCCTCGCAGCAGTCTTGATCAGGTGTGACTGTGAGGGTTGACTAAATATCCTTGTGAAGTCATAGGCAATCTCAAGATTTTCCTCTTGCCAGACCGCTTGAGATCCGACGTCCTTTATGAGTAGTGGGACTTTGTCCCTCTCCTTCTTGAGCTTGAGTAACTTAAATTGTTCTTTCGCAGGACCATCAATTTTCCCGTCCACCATCCACGAAAGTACACTTGGAGGGATTCGGGCTTCAGCCAGTTCTTCGTGAATGAAGCCGGCTTTTGGATTCCAACAGTTTATCTTGCGCTTCGATCTGTCCATCTTCTACTGCTTTTTCCAGCAAGATAACCTCTTGGTAGATCAGGTTTCTTTTTTCCCTTCATTGTTTAGTAACTTGAAATTTGGCCTCTCTTAGGAATCTCTGAGTGTCCTTTACCATTGATTCCCACGCCTTAGCCGAGGTAAGTGGAAGTGTTAAGTTCCCCCTCCATATGGCCTCCAAGGATTTCTGGACAAAGTCCATCTGGAACAAGGACTGATTTGCGTGGAACCACCCCACTCTAACGGTGTGACCTGCAGTGGATAGAGTAAGTTGGACTGGTTTATGGTCAGAGAGGGAGATGCTGTTCCAAGTCTTGGTCTTGGCATCCATAAAGGTGGATAGCAGTCCTATTGTGACATAGAATCTATCAAGTTTGGCTTTCCTTAGAAAGCTACCACGTTGATTATTTGACCATGTGAAGTCAGCCTCCGGGTTAGGGTCGATTAGGCCCTAGAACCCTTTGAGATTGAGCCATGAGTCTCTCTCCTTACCTAAGATAACGTTCCCCTTAACTACAAAGCGATCGTCTAATTTTTCAACAAAATTGAAATCCCTTGCAAGGGTAATCAGGCAGTCTAGGAGTTTAATCGAGTCCCATATTCTAGGCTTATCTTTATTCATTCCCCAAGCATATACTGAGATAACTGCAAACTCCTCAATGTCTTTAAGCCTAACACCAACCCAACAACGGCCCGGATCCAAGAGAATTTCTTGGATGTGAGGTTGCAATTTGGAGCCTACACCAATTACCGCTCCTCCTGCCCCCCCTTATGATTGGTTGAGTACCATGTAAATTCTTTTTTAATGGTTTGGAGGTTATTCTCCAAGCGCTTACCAGCTGTTTTGACTTCTTAGAGGCAAATGATGTCGGAGTTAATGGCATTCTAATGTAGCCAATTGCGGAATACTAAAGCTCTAGACTTTTCTGAGAGTCCTTTGCAGTTATACAAAATAATCTTTAAGTTATTCATTTTTTACCTACTTGATTTGGTTTCTTACCTTTGTCTTTACATGGAGTGTTAGCAGGGCTACCCGGCCCAGTTCCACCTTAGAATGCCGCCGTTTGCTGCTACTGTTGTTCATCTCCATTGGAATGGGGCCCTCTTGCCCATTGCGATCTTCTTTGTGCTCTTCTATCCTTAAGCTATTAGGGAGAGTGTCCTCATGATGTCCCACCCTATGGTTGGAGGAGGGGAGACTCTCTTCCTCCTCTTCTAAATCCTCCCCTACCTGCATGGTCTCACCTTGTGGAGGGGCAATAATTTCCGAGACCTTCTCTGATCCATCAGCAGAGCTGGCCGTTTCGTTGAAAACCTGTCGACCATCGATAAAGTCCTCGTTGTCCAAATCTACTGCATCAAACATCGGGTGTGTTTTGCCTTCAGGCTTGTGGTGTGTTTCAGAGTCCTCCAGACTCATAAGCAATGTAGAGTATCTGTAGCCCATTCGGGGCAGGCCCTGATGAAATGGCCTTGTTTGCCACATTTGAAACAAGAATTGGGGAGGTTCTTGTAAACAATTTCTTGCTTTCTTTGAACAGTTCCACTGTCGTTCTTGATTAGGACGGAGTTGCGCAATTTTTTACTCATGTCTACCTCGACTAGCACCTGGGGGTGCCATCTCGGGTTTATGTCCGAGTAAGGGCGTTGCCCTAGGATTTTGCCTATGGGGGCGGCTATGGAGTGGAAGAAGGGGTAAAAATGGTCAGGGAGGTTGGATAACTCGACCCATACAGGTACTTTGCTTGGCTTAGGACCGAGAGGGTCAAAGGATTCATCCCACCTAAACAAGGTTAAGGGGGAGCTTTTTAGCATCCATTGTCCAAAGGACATGACATGGACGGCCATTTGGTGGGATTCGAAGAGGAAAAGGATGTAATTGTTGGGCAGATACCTAGCATGCAACACCCTAATACCGAGGGGCTGCCAATGATCTCTCATCCAAGCTCTTAGGACTTCTATTGGCGGACACAGACCATACAACGCTTTAGCTTGATACTCTTTTATCCAATGTGAAACACCATCATCTGGGATCTGAACCGAGAACGTACCTTCTTGGTCCGCTTCTTCGTCGGAGTCGATTGGGGAGCGAGAGGGGGGGGAGTCGGCCACCGGCACAATGGTAAAAGGTCCGGATTTGCCCGAAGACTACTTGCTAGAGCTTCCCATAATGCCTTTGTTGCTGTCCATTTCTTGTTGAAGCTTGTTGATATCTTTGGGGACTTCTTGCCTGAGTGGGGGCGACTGGGCTGAGGCCGCAGGTGTGGAGCTTTTCCCTTTCACGGCATGCTGGGACGATTGCTGCTGTAACAGAGGGGTGGGTTCTCTGACCATAGGTGCTACTAAATACCTCCGCCATGGTTCCTCCAAATCTCTAGTGTCCTTGATGGGGAATCTACCATGGTAATCAATTGGCGGAGAGGGGGGCGCCATTGTCCTGTCCATAATGGACGAAGCGGACGCCGCCTACGTGCCGAATGGGAGTGGGGTGAGGGACGGAGCTGCTTCAGGACGGGAGGGAATGCTAGCTCCATGATGGAGAGGAGATATCCCTACCTGGGGGGGATTGGGGGGCAGCCCTTGCGGGATGACTAGACTATTGGCATGAGCGCCTGATGCGGCATGTTGGCTATCCCCAAGGACAGATGTCTAGTCCGCTGAGAACGTGGCAGAGAGACTCTCGAGGCCTCCACGTGTCCTTCCAAGAGTAGTAACGGTACCATTGGCGCCAAAACCGCCCTTAACAATCTGTTTGGCACCACGCAATCCAGTTTTCGCGGGTGGTGCTCCACCTCAATCGCATACTTCCTTACTTAAGCAAGCAGAATGTCGAAAAAAACTCTGTGAAAGGGGCCTGCATGGACAACCATTGATTTCAGCCTCCAAGCGTGGTGTTATACCCTGGTGGCTGCCCAAACAGAGACGTCTGATTTCCTGCTGATTTCAGCCTCCAAGCCTGCTGTTGTCGAAACAGAGTCCCGTGCTGTCACTGCATCCATTCGAGTGACATCTACATCAACACACTGCAGGCTGTCAGCCTCAACCGATATGCTGCCCTTGCCTCCAACATGCACTGTCGACGTTTGGTGCATCACAGCGCAACCCCAAGGTGAGACATGCTACTGTCCTGCACTCAAACACACGTACAGCAGGCTACCATGTCACCAGGCCTGCTTTTCCATCAGCTGTGTTTTCAGCCTTCGACTACACTGCTGCTATCCTATAGCCTTTGTGCCACTAGACACAGTTTCCGAGCTTGTCTAACATCAAGTGTTAGTAGGCTGCATGCCCAGGTCCAGGACCCAGTCGAGTATGGCACTGGCCCCTAAGCATAGCCAATCATGGCAGCTCAACTGTTAGAACGCCAGCATAAATCTGTCAAGATAGAGGATCAAACATACGACAAAAAGCTGTTGAACATAATGATGTCCAATTTTTACTGCAATATCAGAGTATTGTTTGTATTCTCAAAACATACGAAACGAGCTTTACATCACATAGTACTAGAGTGAACTTTGAAGGATATTCAGCATAGTATTCTTGCCCATTGAGATGAACAGCTTTTCCTTTGATCTTGCGTCAGAAACAACGACAGAAAATATTTTGTCTATCCTTTCACGTAAGCCTTCTAAATAGTCCATAATACGGCAGTAGTGCCAAGATTACATTGGTAGCCAGAACTGTTGTATTTACGCGGTGAAGCTAAACTAACCAGCAAGCTAGTCTTGCAGCATTAGGCATACACTTGGTACTGAAATCCAAGAGATACAGCTGCTTATCGCAGTTAATGCCCACACCTAAACAGATTTTGGTGCTTCAGACTGCTTTGTTGAATATGAACAGTAAACTTTATACAGGATCTGAAAAGCCATATAGAACGGAAGGAAAAATAAGCTTGACAGGGTGGTAATCATCCACAGCTAGGCACAGTTACAAAACGGTTCCAAGGCTTGAAGCGCCTCCTTTGTGAGTAGTTTTGTTTACTTCGTCTTGGACTTCAATGATGAGGAAGGCAGTAACTGAGCAACCATACACAAGAAAAACAATTAACACCTTATGACAGGAAAACAAAGACGTGACAGGCACAGGAGGTTTAATTATCCACAAACCTGAAAGCATGATATCAAAGATGAGACTACACCAAATGCTCCAGTCACTCGTGGGGTGACTTTCTTGGGAGCCAACTGAAGAAGGCCGACAGCCACAACTATGTCCAAGGAGGACTTCACAAACCCCAGTAGCCTTTGCTGTGCCTGCTTTTGCAGCAGCTCGCGCTCCTGCAAAAGAGTGCTATTTAGCTTAGAATTAAACTTCATAGGTGGTTTGATTCAGCGCCTGAAACTGAGGGCCGGATGTGTTGTTTTAGCTTTAAAACAGGAATTCAAAGGTACTAAGGCCTCCAATTTGATATCGATAAACAAAACTTTCAAATAATTACTTTTTCCCATCACCCAAAAAGGGTTATTGAAGGAACGGATGCTGGCAGGCCCAGACACCAAACCCCACATGAAGTAGTGAAAGGCAGTATAATGCACACTTCAAATACATGTAACACCATTTTTAGCTGCCACCACAATGCCGAACACGTCCTCGCTACAATTTTTGAACAAAGCCTGGATGGGAAGAATGTCCTCAAGCCTAGCACGATGAAATGTTCCTTGCAGACTCATCACAGACATAAGCAGCGGTGCAAGACACTTTCTATTTGCTAAACAAAAACTTAATAATTAGTTTTTACCGCAACCAAAAAACTCTTTAATAAAGAAACAAAGACTAGGGTCAGAAGACTTCGACAGGCCAAAACCAAGAGATCACATCTACAGTAGGGAAGGTGGTACAATGCGTTACAAAATTTGTACCCACCACCATGGCACTGAAGACTGTCCTAGCCTCTAGCTGATTCTAGAACGAATCCCGTAGATCTAAGCAGTGGGAAACAGATTTAGAGCAGAGCTAATCAAACCATACGCAACAAAGGGATAGCCACCACCCGCCACAGAAATGAAGCTTAAAGCTTTTGGTTGAGTTTTCTCTCCCCAAAGAGGTGCAACTAAGTGACAACTGTTAACCCCAGTTAGCCTCTTCATACATCAAACATACACCTGCAAGTTATGATGGCCTACTAGTCAAACATTAACCTTGTCATACATCAAACACACCCATGATGCAACTTATGATGGCCTACTAGTCACCCTTTAAACAGGGTAATAGCTTTCTGCCGCATATTCTAATGCTAGCAATCCAATATTCAAAAGGCACCATTTGCAATTTACTTCTCCTCACACATGCATGCACACCCAAAAGTATCCATGCCTTGCTACTACTTAGATCTGTTGCACAAGAAACTTACACCATAACTCACAATTACTACATTTTTAAACGTGTCAAACTGTGTTTAATTGATTAGAAACTAAACATGATGAGTCTCTTGAAACCTACAGGACTTATCTAGGTTTTACACATCTGAAAATGATCATTTGGATTGATATGGACAAATACAATGTAGTTCACATAAATATAATTGTAAATGTAAATGTAAATTGTAAACAACTTTAAAGTTGCATGTTTAAGAGCAAGTGAGTAGTGTATAGGTTGGACATCATTTGACAAAACAAAGTATAATCTCAAAACTGGACATCCAACTCACACCAAAGCTAGTCAATATAATAACACTGACCAAGTCTACATTGCTCTGAGCAAGGAATGAGACACAGTCCTCACAATTTCATTCAACCAGTTCTTCAAAGAACTTACCGATTTGTCAACCACCTGCTTCTTCTTCAACAGAAGCCGTAACATTTCACACAACTGCATCAATAAGCCCAGTCAGTTGCATATACATCCCTTGACACTTACCTTACCAATGTCAAAATTGACTATACTTACCTCATACAAGGAGTTACAACTACAACCTCCAAGGAAACAGTATAATGAAAGTTTGGCGATCAACTCTGTGCGCTCCTTGTTCTTTCGAAGAGCAGAAAAACAAATTTTGCAACTTCAGCATTCAAGTTGCCAACTGAGTAGACTATAACTCCCAGCAATACTAATAATAGAAGCAATAACACGTTTACCAAACCTTATAAATTCCAGTTCTCCCAGCCCACACGACTTGATCCAGTAGAAAGAAAGTGGCCATTAAGGAGCTTTTGGACTGCCGGAACAAAACCAGTATAAAAAGTGAGTCTTCACTGGGGCTGTCACACACCATGTTGCTGCTGTAAAATGCTTACTACACCTTTCTTACCTTTCCAAGAAGCACCACTGGTAACGGTGTTGACCTAGATGCAGGTGCTATTAATGCTTCCAATTCGTTGACAGACTGCCAGTCCAACATAAGCACCAGAAGTGAACAAATGCAGAAAGCAGGTGTAAGTCCACAGCAGCCACCCCACTATCAAGAACTGATCGAATGAACGAACCTTCAGCAAACGAAAAACTTTGCGTGCCAAGCTTGTGGACTTATCAACTTCTCGTGCTACCCCTGCCTCCCCACCGCTGACAAATTTAGAACCATACTGTATTGCACGGCATATCTTATCCCTAGCTTCAGCTTGATTTAGATAAATTCTCAGCAGAGTTAGCTGAGCTCGAGTAGTGTCCAATGAATCCATTGCCCAAACTTGTGGTTAAATATCGTCTAGACCCCTCCTAGTAATCTGTTCAAGAAAGGTGGAGAAGCACCACATTGGTCAAAACAAATTTCAAAGTCTAAGGATGACATACCTCCAGTATTTGCCCCAAAAAGGGCAAGGCACGAGATGGATCGTGCTCAATCTACTGCTAAACGAGAAAATTTTAAGTTTTTGAGGTATACGTTCAGCAGGGTCTCTACTTTTTTGAGACCAAAAGTGAGAAATCATTGCTACAGGGAAGGATGATCAGCAAGAAATATTTTCTGGGAACCTCGGTTCAGTAAAAATTGCCGGAAAGAGATTTGTTAAACAACAGAAAAACACCAAACGATAGAGAGGAGCAAGACTATTTCATTTCTCATCCAGCACAAATGGAGAAGTGTTCTACAGTAGTCTCTCTTAGAAATATGTCGACACAAAATACACATGGGTGGTAAAGAAAGTTCGGTGAGGACCTTACTATGCAGAGTTCATGTGTAAGCATTGAGTACACAAAATACACGTGGATTGTGCAGAGAGTTCATTGAAGAAGTTACCACGCATCAGTCTTTATAGATAGACTCCAGAATAAGAACGAGACAGACAGTCATTCTCGTTGAACTAGCTGGATGCCATAGCTTGGATTAAAAACCCACCAAAATATGCTCTGATAACAATCTCGATTCTCGCACTTCGCAATTTTGCTACAAAACTATGGTCCTAGAGGATGCAGTTAAAGATCAAACTTGAGGAGAACCGAAGGTAGAGTCTCACCTTTCAATGAGCGTAGAGCGCAGCCTGGAGGAAGGAGGATGGCCAAAATGGATTGAATTGAAAAGCAGGGTGGAGGAAGGGGCAAAAGGAAAGCCAATCAAAACCACCAGCCGGCTCGCTCTATAGAGGGCACACACACACACACACACACACACACTCTCTCTCTCTCTCTCTCTCTCTCTCTCTCTCTCTCTGTGGGGCCGTGTGACGATGACGAAGGCGATTATGAATGTGTGAAGATACAAGCTCCTCTTTTTGCTAGCTTGATCTTTCTTGGTCTTCTTCGTGCCCGACCCTACATTCCTGCCTCATATCCTGTCGTTCAATTATTTATTCATATTTACACGTGCAGCAAAAGGAGCCTTTGTTTTCTTCGTTTCTTTTTTTTTTCCTCTTGTTTCCATAGAGCAAGGGCACACTATTGCACTCAAGACAACTCTTTTTTTAATGAGAACATAAAAAATATATATATTATGTAATAAAAGAGAAATTTACCACCTCCTTAAAAAAGAGAGTAGGAGAAGGCTATCTCTCCGAGAGATTACAGCTAGGGAAATTGAACTACAATTGCACTTGTACTTTGGAGTAGGCTTTCGCTACAATTCGGTGGATATGCTCCTTACTCTTCAGAGAGTTGAAAAGAGCTACAATATCACTTACTATCTTCTCATACACATTCTCAATGTCATGCTTGCAGAATTTCCATATTCCATGAGCTGTATCATTCCTACACCTCCAAATATTGTTGCAAAACCACCACTCTAATTACGACCCAGATCAGCCAAGCTTCCTCAATCATAGTGCCACAGTCCCCTAGAAGAGCTCATTTAAGGTAAATGGTGCTAAAGAAGGTAGCTTTGAACATTAGATTCTCCACCTTTTTCCAAACTTTCTGAACATTAGATTCTCCACCTTTTTCCAAACTTTCCTTACTCGATTGCACTCCCAAAACAAGTGTGGGATGGTTTCTTCATTTTTGTTTTACAGAACACACAAAGGGGGTTTGAAGCGTAGAAAGAGCTGGTCTTTTTCCTGGTTGGGAGGGTTAGGAACATTATCCTCCACATGAAGAGATTGAATTTGAAGATGGGGATGTCATTCCAAACTCTTCTACATCTTCTCTCCCAAACTTTTGTTTAAGTCAAAGGGGAACTTGTTGGACCATCTGGTTTTCAACCTATGCAAGTAAATAGGTGAGGGGATGTGAAAGTGTTTCCTTTTTTTTTGCCTTGCCTAGGCGGACACCTAATGGGGTTTGGAGTGCTCTCAGGGGGGGGACATGATAGGGAGAGAGGCCATGGGCCAATCTTCCTTTTTGTGCCCAAAAACTTCTACAACCAAGGTGAGTTCTTCATTTGAAAGGGAGAATTCCTGGATTAGTTTCCTGCATGATTTCTATTTGGCTTCATGTACATTCCATAAATCTAACCATCAACTTGGCTCCTTCGCATTTATCTTACAAGATAGAGACTTGTTGACTAAAATTGGGTAGTAATCGCCCTCGTAGGCCCTTTTCTGAGACCAAATTAGCTGGACCATCAAGGGGTCACCTTTGGAGTTCTCTTTCCAAATTGTGGATGTTACAAAGGACTTCCAACATAGCAATACATTCCTAGCTACTTTAGAGCCTTTAATTTTGATTGTAAGCCCGCCTCCCATAAGGATCTCTATGAAACTTAAGCCCTGCATCTTAGGGGAGCATTTAGCTTGATGCAAAAAGAAGTTGATGATGGAGTGCTAGGGATGACTCCAATCTATATTTTGAAGCAATGAGAAAGAAAGTATTGCCGCTCTACGACTGACCTCCTCTAATCCCCATCCTCCTTCCTCTTTCAGGGAGCACATCTGGGACTAGCTTACCTCGGGGCATGTATTGTTACCTCTATAAGACCAAAGAATGCTCTAAAGAGCTTCTCTAGCCTTTCCCAGCTTGACTTGCTGAATGGGAGAACCACACCAATGAAGAGGGTGTAGGACATGAGGATGGACTCAATCACCACTAGCCTTCTTGCCAAATCACCTATAAAACCAGACTACCTTGTCATTTTCAATTTGATTTTATCCAATAGCCTCCCAATAGAAATTACCAAGAGAGCCTGTCATAGGCCTTCTCAAAATCCATGTTGATGACTAGAAAGCTCCCTTGAGCTTTAAGGGCATAGTCTAGAATGAGGAGTAGATTGAGTATTAGATCATGAGCTTTAAGGGCATAGTCTAGAATGAGGAGTAAATTGAGTATTAGATTGATGACTAGGAAGCTCCCTTGAGCTTTAAGGGCATAGTCTAGAATGAGGAGTAGATTGAGTATCAGATTGTGAATTTTTCTCCCAAAAAGGAAGTTGAACTGTTGAGGGTTGACCAAGGAGGGTAACACAAATTTGATCCTACAGGCCAAAGCTTTGGATAGGATTTTGTACGATGTATTTAGCAATGTGATCGGCCTCCAATTGGATGGGACTACTCTTTTAGCAGACTTTGGCAAGAGCTTGCCATATGCTTCAAGCTTTGAATACCATCTCTAGTTCGGCTGTTGAGAATGGACTTTCTAGTTTGCAATTCTGCTCCCCTTGTATTTTCTTATCAAGTAACCCCAAGAGCTAGGCCATTTTATACATGACTCCCTAAGAAAGATCAGGAGGGGTACTGACCAAGTCTTTGAGATATTTATCAAAGGTCTTTGCTATTTCCCAATCCTCCATGCATTGCTCCCCATTTTTGTTGAGCACAGAGATTTCAGTGTCATGCTTCTACTTCACTTTTAAGACATCGAAATAGAATTTATTTGGGGCTTCTTCTTCTATTGACCACTTAGACTTGAGTTGGATTTTTGTAGCCTCAATCCTCCTTTATTCCTGTGTTTGCAAGAAGGCCTCAACATTCCCAAGCAAGTGCTTCAATATCTAGTCATCCGATGATTTTGCTAGAGCTAGTAGAAGGTCATTCTTCCTTTGCACTGCTACTTCTTCTAGTTCTCTTCTTCTCCTTGCTTTGTTGTGGCCATATCCTTTAGAGAAGCTCATGATAGCAACAATGCACCTTGCCCAATTGATACCTAGGTCCTCAAGTGCGTTGGAGGTCTCCTGCCATATCCTTTGGATGGCCTTGAAATAGGTCGATTCCCACAAAAATGATGTATTTCATTTGAAAAGGGGGGGCACTAGAAGATTTTTACAATAGATCATATTAAAATAGGGTATGGTCGGGATATGGCCAGAATCCTCGCAGTCACACCACATTCAGGTGTAGAAGTCGACACGGAGTCCATCCAACAAACACTACTATTGCCATAGGCTTGGTCAAGGTGAGCTTCTCTCCATGTTGTGCCTTGGTGGCGATTATGCCATGTGTATTGTACTGGGATATCGAAATGATTGGCAATGTCTTTAAGTCCCTTTCAAGCCACCAGGGTCAACCAAGCCTGTTGCTCATCCTCGATCATAGCGCTGGAGCCATGTGACCTATCATCCTTATCCTATGTCATATTCCAGTTCCCTATTAATAAGGTTGGGGAAGCATCTATTTTATTAAGGATCCAATCCCAAAGCCTGGCCCTCTAAGCGGACACATTCAAGGCATAAATCAAGCCGACTGCTAAGTCCTCACCATCCCATTTCATTCTAACTTCGACTGTTGAACCATTGCGATCTTGCCAAATGACAGTTGCGTAGAGAGAGCCTTTGATGCATAAGGCAGTATCTCCTTTGCACTTAGTTCTTGCTTCTTTGTAGATTTGGTAGCCTGGCAAAGCTTCTAAGGGATCACTCCCTGTTTTGATTTCTTGCAGAGCTATAATGTCAGGTTTGTGCCTTTTAACTAGCCTAAAGAACAAAGTCTTCTCCTTTCACTGCAAAAGCCCCAAACATTCCATGACAAGATTTTGACTTTCTTCGATAGCCTATTCATCTTCCTCTTCCATATGATCACTTCTTCATCTGCCAGTGAGGCAAATACATTCCTAACCACCAAAGGCTGTCTGGCAAGGGATTTTAGACTTTGTTTTTTTCCCCTACCTTTCTTCTATGCCAATCTAGAGGCCTGATTTGGTGCCTTGTTTTCTTTATTATTGCCATCATTAACTTTACTCCTACTGTCATGAAAGGGAGCGACGGATCGAAGGTTGGACTCGAGAGCTATGGCGAGAGAGCAAGAACAAGAAAGTGAGAGACTAGAAATGGGAACTCCAACAGTCACAATGTGTGACCGGGCCTTCCTTTATTCAAACTATCACTAAAAGAATAAAGAATAAAGTGACGATGATGGGCGCCCGCCACCTGCAGTGTGTAGTGGCGATGACTATCGGTGTAGTAATACACGGGCGGCTAGGCAGAGGTGCCTTTACCCCCAACAACCTCCCACTTAAAGGCGAATCTGCCCCAGTGAGGAGTGAAAAGAAAAAGAAAAAAGACAGTACAACATGTACATATGTACAACAGGATGAGGAAAGACGTCATCTCATCCCACCCCCATCAACCTCCTAAGGAAGGCAAAGCGCTCTGTAGAGAGGCTTTTCTGAGCAGATCTGCAGGATTCTGGTCAATCGAGATCTTGACAAGATCAACTGACTTGTCCTTTAACGACCCCATGTATGAAGTGATACCTTACCTCAATGTGTTTCGTCTTCACATGGAAGATCGGATTCTTGACTAACTGAATAGCACTCATAAAATCCGAATACAGTGTAGGGATATCATCAATACCAAGGTCAGCAACTAAACGACCCAACCAAATGGCCTCCTTGCAAGCTTTAGTGGCTGCAACATACTCGGCCTCTGTAGTAGAAAGGGCCGTGCATTTTTGCACCCTGTACATCCAAGAAACAGCACCTCTAGCATAGGTGAATACATAGCTGGAAGTGGATTTCCTACTATCTGCATGTCCTGCATAATCAGAATCAGTGTACCCCATGACTCCTGTATCCTGGCTACCATAGCATATGCACATATCTGCAGTGCCCTTCAGGTACCTCATGATACCCTTCACGGCATCCCAATGCTTCTTGCCAGGTGTAGCCATGTAGCGTGCCACAACACCAACTACAAAGGCAATATCTGGACGAGTGGCTATCATGGCATACATAAGACTACCCACTGTGGATGCATAGGGAATCTTGGCCATCTCGGCCCTCTGCCCATCTGTCTGCGGATAATCAGCCTGTGATACCTTCACATAAGAAGGCAATGGACAGCCAATAGGCTTTACGTCCTGCATGCGGAAGCGCTCAAGGACTTTATGAATGTACTCCCTTTGCGACAAGTAGAGGAGTCCCTGATGCCTTCGCATCTAATGTGCATACCAAGTATGTGAGCGGCCTGTCCCAGATCTTTCATCTCAAAGCTCTTCTTGACCTGAGCCTTAAGATCATCTAGCTCATCATGAGCTTTCCCTGCTATCATCATATCATCCACATAGAGTACAAAAATCAATAAAGAACCATCACGGGCTTTCTTCGTTTAAAGAAACGAAGCCATAGCACTCCGACTGTACCCCTGTTGTGACTGCATAAAGGCATCAAACTTATGATACCACTCCTTAGGTGCCTGTTTCAAGCCATAAAGACTTTTCTTCAAATTGCACACTAGGTGCTCCCTGCCAGGTTCTGCAAAGCCTTTAGGCTGCTCCATATAAATCTCATCATGCAAGTCCCCATGTAAGAAAGCCATCTTGATATCCATCTGGTATAAATCCAAGTCAAGCTGAGCAACCAAAGCCAAGACTAAGCGCAGGGTGGTCATCTTAACCACAGGAGAAAAGACCTCGTCAAAGTCCACACCATGCTCCTGCTTAAAACCCTTTGCTACCAATCTAGCCTTGTATGCCGACTTGGGGTGTCCAGGGGTACTTTTTAGCTTGTACACCCACTTGCATGGCAAAGCCTTCTTGCCCGTAGGCAAGGAAACCAAATCCCAAGTGTCATTCTTATGCAGGGAGTCTATCTCAGACTGCATAGCCCTCTCCCAGGAGTTACTTTACCCTTGTGCATAGCCTCATCATAGGTGAAAGGCTCTCCTGCATCTGTAACCAAGATATAATGCATCGAGGGCTGAAATCTATCAGGTGGACGTCTGTCTCTAGTAGACCGTCTCACGGCAGGCTTTGCTGCCTGCCCAGTTGCCTATCCAACACCCTGACCATGAGCATCTGTTGCAGCTGTAGGCTATCCAACTGGTTGTGCGGGAGCTCTCGGCTCCTCCTAAAATATGACCATGTGGATCTCAACAACTCTCTTAGGTTGCCTATGCATTTTGTCTTCATGGAAGACTACATCATGACTGTGGATGACTTTCCACGCCTGCAGATCCCAGAGACGGTAACCCATCTCGCCTGCATCCCCATAACCAAGGAAAATGCATTTGACACTCTTGGGATCCAGCTTACTTCTCTTGTCCCTGGGCACATGGCAAAATGCCTCACATCCAAAGACAAGGAGATGCGCATAAAAGGGAGGTTTTCCAGTCCATACCTCCTCTGCAACCTGGAAATCCAAACCACTAGAGGGTGATCTGTTTATAACATGCATAGTTGTACTAATTGCCTCAATTCAAAAGCTCTGTGGTAGGCTTGCATGGCTAAGCATACTGCGTACATGCTCCTGGATGGTTCTATTCATCTGCTCAGCCAAACCATTCTGGGGGGGTGGGTGGGTGTAGGGGATGGTCAACTGACGCTTAATACCCCTCTCATCACATAACTGCTCAAAAGCACGTGAGACATACTCAGCCCCATTATCTGTCCTTAGGCATTTTAGCCTATACCCAGACTGGTTCTCAACCAATGCAAGCCATCTCTGAAACACAGCCAAGACATCGAATTTTAGCTTAATGGGATAAGCCCAAAATTTCTGCAAAAAATCATCTATGAATGTAACAAAATACTTTGCACCACCTATAGACTGACAAGGCATGGGCCCACAGACATCCGAATGTACCAATGCCAAGGGCTCACTCATGCGTGGCCTACCAGACTTCTTATGCGTAGATCTAGTCTGCCTGCCATAAAGACAATGCTCACATGAATCAAAACATGCATAATCAAGGGGCGGTAAGTACTATAAACTAGAAAGCATTTTCATTCCCTTCAAAGGCATATGGCTCAAACGGGCATGTCAAAGAGATACATGTGGGATAGAACCCACATACAAAACATGATCAAGGGAAGAAGTTGATACAATGAAGGGGTGGAGACTGCCAGCCTTGGCACCTCTCGCAATCACAAGTCTGCCATGAGTGACCTTCCATGCAGAGTCTCCAAAACATACATGATATCCTGCATCATCAAGCTGTCCAGCTGACATGAGATTGCATGTCAAAGCAGGTACATGACTCGTTCCATATCCATCATTCCTGTCTCTAACTGTCATAGCATGCGACACACGAGAGGCGTCCAAATTCTTACGGTTAACCTCTTCTTGCAGAAGAGCACTCTCAGCATCAGATCATTTCAAGGTAGCAGTAGAGGCACATAATACAGTGCGGAATACATCCCATGACTCATTAAGAGTACCAAGCAAGAAAAGAGGAGTGACATCCTCTACAAAAGTAATGTCCTGCGAAGTCAAGTTCTTGAGTATAGCATGGAACTGGCTCAAGTGAGTAGACATAGTCACATTCTCCTTCATGCACAGATCCATAAGCTGCTTCAGCAATTGCATTCTTACCTTTAGGCAAAGGTACCAACTCCCATGTAGCATTTGCTTCCAAGGCATCCATTTCTTCATCCATGGCTTTCTCCCATTTTTCTTTTCCCATGGCTTGCTCAAAAGAAGTGGGTTCTGGTTCCTGTATCACTTTGACCATATATGCATAGTGGATGGCTGTAAATCCATCATATTTCAGCCTATCCACAGGATACCTAGCTCTGGTAGACCTACGCAAAGTAGGCTCACTTCCAGGTGCTCTCAAAACATCCATGGTCTTCCTTACTCCAGGTGTAACAATAGAGGGGATACCCAACTCATCATCAATGCTCTGTTCTAAGCCACTGGATTCACCATCCACATAAGAGTGACCTGCATTCACATCAAACATGGGCTGATCTACCTTCTCTTGTCCTTTTCGTGAAACCTGCATACCACTATCTGCATTGCTTTGAGAAGATTCTCCTGATCTCAATCTACCTGTCCATGGCGAAGAATGTGAACCAGTGCTAGAGGACACTCCAGGTCCACTAATATTTTGTGACTGCTGCTGTGAATTCTGTGCAGCATTACCATTTTGTGCATCTACATCATCAATCACATTTACTGGTTTATACCAGCTACTCATCTCATCAAAGACAACATCTTTGCTCACTGTAAACTTACGAGTAGAAGGGTTATAGCATCTATACCCTTTCTGCTGCAAAGAGTAACCAATAAAGATGCACTTCTCAACTTTTGGATCCAACTTGGATCTCAACTCATCTGGCACATGAACATAGGCAATGCAACCAAAAATCTTCAAATGAGAAATATCTGGTTTCCTACCAGTATACCTCTCCTCTGGAGCCATCCCATGTATTGTTGCAGTGGGAGTCCTGTTCATTATGTAGACTGCTGTAGCAACTGCTTCAGCCCAGTAAAAATCTGGCAAGTCTTTTTCATTGAGCATGGCACGAGATACCTCTCCAATATGCCTGTTTTTCCTTTCTGCAATTCCATTTTGTTGTGGGGTATGACTGCATGAATATTGTTGCTTTATGCCATGCTCCTGCAGGAACCTTGCAAACTCATTTGAGAGGTACTCTCCCCCTCCATCTGACCTTAGGCATTTTATTTGCAGGCCTGTTTCTTTTTCAACCATAGCTTTAAGAGTTTTGAAATGCCCAAAAACTTCACTTTTCTTTTTCATAAAATACACCCAAACTTTTCTGCTATAGTCATCAATAAAAGTGACAAAATAATGACAGCCTCCAAGAGATGTAGCTTTAGTAGTCCACACATCAGAGTGGATTAATTCCAATGGCTTCTTACTCTCTTGAACATGTCTAGGAAATGGTTTCCTTGCCTGTTTTCCAAACTGATAGGCTTCACATACCTTATGCATTTCTGCAACCTTGAATTTAAGCAAACCTGCAACAATATTTTGGGCCTGCATTGATTTAAGTCGCTGTACATTAACATGACCAATGCGTTTATGCCAGATATCAATATCTGCAACTACGCCGGTCCCATGTGCAAACATTGCTGCACTCAATTCAGACATGTCTGCATCCAATGTAAACATTCTGTCCTTATTCTTTCCTTTTGCTATCAAGCGACCTTTATTTTTTATATCCTCAACAAAGCATCCATGAGGATTAAATCTGACCTGCAAGCCCTGCTTAACCATTTGACCAACAGAAACCAGATTCTTGGTAATATTCGGGACATGAAATACATCAGACATGTATTTCTTTTTCCCATCTTGCATAGACAAAGGAATTTTTCCAATCTGCACAATAGGATGTGCAGTATCATCACCAGTCTCCACAAATACTGGTTTTTCCATTTTCCTTGCATCCTCCATCCATTCTGCATGACCTGTCATGTGGTTTGATGCACCTGAGTCAACATACCACACATTGTTGCTTTTTTCTGCACTTGTCACAGAATTGTTTATGTGCTGCACCATAAACAAATGCTCATTTCTGTCATCACCCTGTCTACTAGAAGATGCATAATTCCCTTGTTGCAATTTTCCATTCATGATGTCATTTTGCTTTTTATAACAGTCTTTAGCCATATGACCCATTTTACCACAGTAGTAGCATTCAACATTGCTGTTTGCATTTTGGCCTCTTTGCCATCCACCACGACCTCTTTGGCTCCCCCTGCCTTTAGAGTAACCACGTCCTCCTCCATAGGACTGGTTTTCTTGAGTTTGCTGCATATTCTGATTTCTACCACGGCCTCCAAATCGGCCTCCTCTACCTCTGCCTCTACCTCTTCCAGCATTTGAGTAGAAGACAGCTTCTTTTGAAGTTCCGTCTGAAGAAGATGCACCACCATTTCTCTGCTCCTCAGAAATTAGAAGAGCAATCAACTCCTCAAAATCAGGAAATCTTTCACAGACGGAAATGGATGTTCGGAACTGTGCATAATCCTTTCCTAGACCATTCAATGTCATAGAAACTAAATCATCATCTTTCACTGGCGACCCAATGGAAGCAAGTGCATCTGCAATCTTATTCACCTTCATGTGGTAGTCATTGATGCTCATATTTTCTCTTTGCACATTATGCAACTCTTGCTTGAGTTGCATTTTCCTGGCTTGCGTATTTGTGCTATACATTTTTGACAAAGTATCCCATGCCTCCTTTGGCGTACTTGCATCTTGAATATGCACAATCATAGAGTCTGAAATGCTGATAGACAGCCAATACATAACTTTCCTGGCTCTCTCATGCCATGCTTTAAATGCCTGCATTTGCTGTTGATTGGGAACATCAGGAAGAACTGGTTCTTCTTCATTTCCTGCAACAAATTTCCAATATCCTTTTCCCATAAGGAAATTTGTCATTCTAAACTTCCATGCTTGGAAGCTGTTCTTGTCAAGCTTTTTAGTGACAATCTGTGAGAGAGAATCAGACGCCATTACAGAGCACTGCAAAAAATTCTGTCACTGCAGAGAACACAGCTTCAGCCTCACAAGGGCAAATCTGCAAAACTGACGAAAGTGGTATTTAACCACACAGTCACTTCCTAGTGACGATTTTGCATCAACAGGCAACAAGGATGATTTTGTAACTCCCAATATCTCTGCGCATAGGCATACGATGCAATTTCTACAGTAACTTTTCACCGACCTGTAGAACAGTGGCTACACAGCATAAAACTGGGCCTTTTCCTGAGTGCGTGCAGAAAACTTCCGCCTCCAAAACAGGCCCCGAAATGGCCTCAAATAAAATAAACAGGGTCGCCAAGGGCTAAAGCCCTTTCCCGTAGCATATACTGCCCTCTTGCTTCACCGCAAAGGGCGTCTCAACCTGAGACAATGTACTCTTGCAATTTCCGGCTGTGCTACCTGCAGAGATCTACTCCCAAAACAGAAAATGAAAGCAACACTGCTCCTCTTACCAGAACACCGCGAGCTTGGCTTGCTTTCTTGCGCTCCTTACCACGAACAAGGCTCTGATACCATGTTAAGATTGTGGGAGAGAAGGAAGGAGTCTCGCTTGTAGCTTTCTTGCTTGCACAATGGGGAAATACACACAGAGGTGGAGGCTGAAAATAGTTTTCCTCTTCTTAGTTGTGTAAGCCAAAAGAACTCTCATACAAAGAAATAGAAGAACCCTATATATGGGTCTCAAACCAAACTCAAATAACTAAGGTGGCATACTAACTGAGCCACGAACTAGAGTAGATAAGGATAGATGTCATGTAGCTATTATTCATGGGCGGTGTACCAACCGCATCTGCAACTAACAAGTCGGTGACATAAATGCACAACGGTCACCCTGGCATATCACGAGTGGAGCTCGATCTCTCAACATGCATCACATACATTGACAAGTGTGTTAAAAAATATTTTATGGGTATGACTACTTTTGGATTTGTAAATGATGAATTATGTATCTTATGATTTTGGGCTTGCACAGTTGTACAAGTCGAGCACTTGAGAGGGCAAAGAGCCGAGTGATAAGTGCCCTTATTATGTAGGACAGCTCTGGAGGCTCAGGGAAGCTTAGAGGGGATCTGAGCCAGTAAATTTCCTATTGATCGCGGATGGAGTGCGATCACATATGGCAGGGATTGGAAGGTCCTATCCTAGGCTAGATGGTGTATTTTTGCAGAAAGATAGTTTTGTACCACTCTGCGGAGTGATGGTGAAATAAAGTATGTAATTTTCAAATTATTTGTTATGTGCTAAATTGAGTTTAACAAACCTAGTTTAATAGAATAATAAAAGGAAGCCGATTTTATATGTCCAAATAGCATGGTAGTATGCTTTGCTAATTAGAAAACTAAGCAAACCCAATCGAGGAAAGTAGGAGGCTTCGATCTTGATGATCGAACACTTATGACTGGGTGGACCCGATAAGTCGAGTCTAGATAGAGTTGGTTAAATTGTGACCCTCCCAATATCAATAGGATTAGTTACCAGGCTTAATACCATTTTAGGGGGCCAAAGCTGAGATTTTACCTTATGGGTAGGGGGATCGAGTTACACTCTCCCCCATTTCTCACTTTCTTTGAACCAAGTGTAGTGCTAACCTCACTCCTACCTTTGATTGATTACAAAGTGGTCTTTCTTAGGTGGGTGTTAGATTGATGCTAGGGGTGACTTGTCCACGCTTCCCCTTTGAAGGAGAATCGAGATTCCCATGTTCAACTAAGTCCTAGGTTTCCCATGGGGAGACTGTATGGTGATGTGCATGAATATGAATTTCGGTCAACTACTAGGAGGTCTCCTCCGGGTCTGTAGGAGGAGGTCCCTCACATGTTGTGGTTGCATTCAGTCAGTTCATTGCTTGCATCACATCAGTAGATGAGTGTGCCAAGTTTTTAGTTGCATACACACCCCTGCAAGGAATTTCTATTTCTATTTCTTTTACTTTTGGTTCTCCCAAAACCACGATTAATTACTTAAAAGAACTTTAATCCACACATGTTTTCACTTGTGTTTGCACTAAACACACACATTTTTAAATTAAAAATAAATCATTCATTCACTTAGCACGTGCTTCGTATGCTACAAACACATCTAAGTTCAGAACCTGCAGTCACAAGTGCATGCAGCACTAAATAAAAAGTGCTAAACATACACTTAATTTTTAATAAATGAATTTACATTTAGAGACCCCAGTCAAGGTTCGAAGTTAGGGTTACGATAACAAGCACTGTTTCAGCCTTAATAATTTTTAACTAAAGGATACGAAAGAACCCCTATTTTCTTTTAAAGGTTTACAACCTAATAAATTTTCACCAATTATTAATAACTTTATTAAAATAAATATTTCATTTTATTTAATTCCCCTATACTACACATTCCCTTTTTAATGAATGTGATTTGTGTGGGGATGGGTCATAGTGGAGTCTTGTCAAGTGTCTTTTGTTGTTGATGGTGGTTAACAATTCCAGTGCCATATCAATGTGATTAGTTTCTTTGAGATATTTTCTTTTTGTCTTGGTCATATGGACGAGTCGGGGATACGGTATGTCTTTTTTTTTCTTTTCTGCCTGATATGAGGATTTAGGGTGTTTGCTTATCTTGCATCACATGAAGCTTTCGGTCGCACGTGTGTAGAGGTCCTACCAAA
Organism: Lygodium microphyllum; assembly: GCF_053477565.2. Lineage (NCBI taxonomy): Eukaryota > Viridiplantae > Streptophyta > Polypodiopsida > Schizaeales > Lygodiaceae > Lygodium > Lygodium microphyllum. Next base: position 73,222,608 of record NC_141163.1, read on the forward strand.
TTTTTTCTAGGATGTGGATTGCTTGGGGTGGTTAGTTAGTCATAAGTTTGTGTCAATTTATTTAGATTGATATCTTATTCCTATCTTATTGTTTTGGAGGCATTTGTTGTTGTGATTGTTTGTGTGTGTAATCTATCTGAATGGCACCTCATACTCCTTCCCCAGTTTAGTACGTTTCGTTGGTGTCTCATGACTACTCTTTATTACTGAATGGCACCTCGTACTCCTTCCCCAGTTTAGTACATTCCGTTAGCCAAGTTTGTAGCACTTTCATTGCCACTTATCCGAGAGGATATTGATATTTGTGATCAGTTTCTAGCCTCTTATAATAAGAGGTCTGGCCATGTAAGAGGAACAATTATCCAACTAACGCTTAAAAGCTTGGGCAAGGCTTTGTCTTTACCCTATCGAGGAGACTCTTTCCCTATTGCTCGACAAATTTTCTCGAATGAGGATATCCTTAAGTTGTTGTAGAAGTAGACAAAGGATGTGTTGGACCCCAAGAAGGTTATTACTACCTCAGGCATCAGTGTCTCCATGATCTCTAATCCTGTTTGGAAGTAGTTATGCCAATTTCTTCAGGACAGTTTTATGCCTGTCAAAATACCCTCTAACTACCTTTCAAAGGAGTTGTTTACAGCTTCCAGAATGGTATTGAAAGGCATAACTATTGATTAGAGTTCCTATCTTTTGTCAAAGATGGATCAACACTTTGTCAGAGCCATAAGGGGTAATGTAACTAATGTTACATTTGGTTCCTACCTTTCTATCTTCTTGGCATATGCTAACCCCTTTGAAGGAAGTTCCTACCTTGATAGTTGATCCACCAGAAGCTCCTCCTCCTACTATATGCATTGATGTTGTCATTGAAGATCTTGATCCTATCCCTCTTGTGGTAATTTAGAGGAAACGCCTTAAATGAGTGGCTGAATTAGCCCTAGTCCCTCCTCTAGTCTCCATTCTTGTTCAATCTAGCAGTCAACTATCAGCTTTTCTCACAACGCTGAATCTTTTCAGAGCACATCGTGATGGTGCTTTGGAGATTTCCATTCCTTTTGTACAACACTTGGTAGTAGGAGATGCAATTCCCTTCTGATGTCGAGATATCCTAAGTTCTATTGAGCTCTCAGTGACTGCATGTATCCAATAGTTCTATTCTTCTTGTTATGACGAAGTTCAACAGACCAAAAGAAGAGGTGAGAAAAACAAATGATGAGCTAACTTCTGCTCAAGAAAGATTTTCTAATCTTTTTACTCAGATAGAGCAGCAGACTAAGATCATTTATGCTCAGAAAGGGAAAATTTCTAGTTTGCAAACTCAATTGGCTAACACTAAATCCCAAGTGGTTAATGGGACTGAGGAGAGGGATAGATTGTTGAAGAAATCTCAAGAACTTCAAGCATTGATAGCAAAGGATCTTAAATTAGCAAACACCACTCTAGAATAGAGAAACATTCATATTCAGTAACTTAACGATTAGTTGGTTCAGTCCCATTTTTCTTCACAGAGTCCTACTGTGCAGCCAGTGGACTTGGCAGTTCTTTAAAGACAAGCCACATTATGCCCTTTGTTTTAAGCTAAACTGGAAAGGATTTAATCCACGATGGACTTATTATGGTATTCATTTGAGAAATTCCAAGAATATGTTGCTCCAGATCATTCATTTTTTGTGCACTATCAACTACAGAAGTTGGCCTTCTGTATTAAGCTCTCAACGATGGATCTGCCTCTTCCAGAGGATGGATGGAGTGGGGCCTGGTCTTCTGACTTGTTGACTGAAGCAGTCCGAATGGTTTTTGAAGAATCTATGACTTTAGACACAATGCTAATGTCTTATATGTATTTGCGAGGTGATCTGCTGATTCCAGACGATGAAGATCTAGCTTGGGATGTTGGGGATGTGGTCCTACAAGGTGCCTTGTATGTCAAAAATTTGGATTTGTGGATAGATGAGATGCAATGTTATTCCTCCAAAGTGGCCGATTGCCTTGACACTTTGTGGCATACAATGATTGATTCTATGATCTTGAATCAAAGATAGAATAAAGCCTCTATCCATGTGCAGAACATTAACCATTTGAGGGTGGATCTTTTAGCCCATCTTTCCAAACAACATCCATTTGATTCATCTTTCTCTGATGCTTATCATTGACGATCTACCTTAGGTCCATTAGTTTCTAGCTTATCTTATTATCAACAAATGGCCCATAAATATGATGCTTATTTTTTCCTTTATAAATCCAACTCAATAGTTATTTTACCTCTCCTTTTTCAACCTCAGGGTACCCCTAAAATTCTAATCTTTACTTATTGTTCTTTCATTGAAGATCATGTTTTTTTCCCTTCTCCGTCTTGTCCTTCCTCATCCATACATATTCCTTTCACTTTTCCTGCCTATCAATTAACACCTTTTTTAATAGATTCGCCTAAATTTTAAGCTAATCCCTCTTTAGCTCATTCCTTATTTTATGATTTTGCCTACCCATCTCTTCATCCTCTTTTACTAGTTCCTCTTTCATCTCCTACTACTTCTATTTCTCAGCCCCCTTAGTTGGTTAGTGGATATGTAGGGTTTGATCAGAAGATTCCTAGAAGAAGCGGATAGAGTTCAACTGATTCTCTGATTGGACCATAGATTAATTGGCCATTAATTCCAGGGGAGTGGATGATGCCAGTCAAGCATATCAGAATTATCTCCATTTTGCTTAACAATATTCACAATCTACAGATCTTTCAATGAGATTGATGGCTCACTTTGCTTGTTGGTACCTAGAGTATATGCATAGGCATTCACATAATGATGCAAAGTTATCCATGAATGTAAATGTGAACATTGATTCCCAACAATTGGATGTATTGTATTTTCATGCCCTTTGTTTGCCTAGCAGATACTTTGTCTTGCTAGAGAGGATGTGTTGCTTTCAATTTTTCTAGAATCCTCCAAAAACTTATGTAGATGAATCCTTATCCATGGACCGTTTTTGTAATCATCAAGCTTTCAAGAGGAATCATCTTCGTTGATCTCTGGATGTATCTTTCATGATTTATAATGATATATCTCTCTTTTGAAAGTGCCATTCAGATGGATGTTTTGTGTTTGTGTTGTGTTAATTCATATGTGATGAGTTTATGTGGTGGTTGAATATTCATTTTGTTTGAGAGCTATATTTTTGGAAATTTGCAGTGATGGTGATGGTGGATAGATAGCTCAAGAAGCAGAGATGCAGAACCTCTTATATCCTTTATGAATTTGTCAAGATTTTCTATTGTTTATAAGATATATTAATGAATAAAGGGTTTTCCTTTCATTGTAGTCATTACTAGATGTAGGTTATAAGTTGGGATCGTGGTTGGATGGTTTATTGAAGATGCTAAGGAAAATCAAGTTGAGCTTTTCAATGAACTTGTATTCCCTTTTTCTTAGGTCACGAGGACACTCCCTTATGACTCACATATGTCTAACATTAATTCAACATTAAATCTGGCCCAAAATAAAGAGTTGTTCTGCAGTGAAACAAAGCCCACTAGCTAGCATGATATTGTCTCAAAATTCTTGAAGGTAAGGACATCATTTCCAAAGTAATGTCGGTCCATGATGTAGAGAGTTAAGTTCATCCCTTAGCCTGCTGGGTCAAAAGGAAAGGTGACATCTCATTCATGTATTAAAGTCACGACCACCAAATCATAAGTGTCATTACTTGTGAAATAATATGCACGTACTTGTGAATCCACAAAAGCATAAGCAACTTAATCAAATAGAAGCCCATGGTCATGGTCTTCCTCATCAAAAACTTCATAAGTTGCAACTTTAAACAGTTTATCTTCCTCTTGATAAATATCAAAATTTTCTTCAGCATGACTGTCTTCATCCTCTTCATTTGAATATTCAAGTACTAAGAATATCATTGCATTATTTGCTCTACATATGTCTTTGTTATTGGAATACATCGGTTTAGCAATCTATAACATAACCCTTGAGCATGCAATTCTCTAATCTTATCACACTAGTTAAATGTTGAGCTTTACTGGATGTAGACACAACTTTTCCCACATCATCACTTTATATATTAGCAATAGAATAACCATACTGTTATCCATGGTACCCATGAGAAGTATGTGGTTGAGAAGGAAATGAATGCTGCTCATAGTCATATTGCTACCCATATAGATAATGGTGCCCATAAGAGAGTGATTGGCTATACTCATCGTTGTATAGATTTAACAATGATTGCAATAAGTCTCGTTGAGCTACTGCCTCAACCATAGCAATCAATGCAACCAACATATGCTTGTCATGTACATGCACTAAAATATCTTGCAAAACAACATTACCATAAAGATTGATGAGAAATTCTAAGATGCATGGTTGTGCCAATTGATCCATGTGAGATGTCAAATGTTGAGCAAGTACTCGTTCTATCTGGACTGCATCTACAACTTTAGTTGTTGCATAAAAATCCCTAAGTGCATATGCCAATACATCAATCATATCAACCATGTGAACAACTAACTTGCTGAATTCCATTTCTCTTATTATGCTCATAATATTGCCCTATAGCACATGATTGGGAGCAAAACCTTGTAAGTGATGCACTTGTGAGGCATCCACTCCATAGTTCATTGTTGTTGATAAAATTTTTCTAATGTTGTTGCTTGCAATTCAAACCAAAAGTAATTGCTACTACTATTGAAACACTAAAGGCATCAAGGGAGTTGAAGTAGAAATAGGCTTCTCTAATGAGAGTCTAATCCCAAGGATGTCGATACACCAATTCAAGTCCAAACAACATGGTTTGCATTCTCTTCCTTAAATGCGCCATCAATTATTTGTCCTAGTGAAGGTTGAATGCTTTAGCCTATTAGCAAGCATGTTTTTAGCTAGTTGTGAGACCATACATGCCCCTAATACATCATCAAAGTGAAAGAAGCTAAGATTGAAAATACCCTAGCCTTGCAAAAAGTGGCTCATGCACTTTGTAGCTTGATCGGATCTTTCGCTTGAATTTTCCTACAGATTGTATGGCATCATCAGATAGTCCTCTAGCTAGAACAACCAAATCTATCTTCTAAATTGCAAAAATCCACCTATATAGAATTTGAGATTTCAATACTTATATAGAGAGTTGGACAAACCATAATAGTAAATTTGCTTGTTCAACCTACAGTTTGCATTCCACAAAACTATATAAAGGGCACGTTTAGCTTGCAATGTTCAACATAAAATTTGTAGATCACAGCTTCAATAATTGAGGAGACCGGATGAGGTACCACTCACCTTAAACCACCCCACATGGCCTTGTGGCCAAGAGCGTCTAAGACTTTGTGTTTGTACATTTTTGTAGTTCAATGAATAATTCTTTCCCCACTCCTCAAAGGGAGTCCCTAAACATGTTGATTGTATACATCACATAGCACACACATAGGGAGCACCCCTCGGTTGATCACCACGGCTCCCCTACGACTCTCCTACACCTCAGGGATTGGCCTCAAGATGCACCGTGAACATAAAATAAATTCAAAACAAAGTCCACTCTTTTGATAAATTGATCTAGGAGATGACATATAAAACTCATCAAATAACTCCCAAGGAACCAAATACCTAGTCCTACAACTTGTGATACCTCACACTCTCAGTGTCGAGCCATCACTCATACAAAAAGGTGCTATGCATCTAGGATTTTGATACCATGTGGTGCATCAATGCAAGTGTGAATATGACCATCATTCTCAAAAAAAAAAACACTAAAAATCAACAACGTGAAAGTGCAAAGAAAATTCTTTTCATAATTTCCTTCTACTATGCGAGTGCTTCTTTGCTTAGGGCTAGCATCGAGCTTCCTCGGGCTACTAGTCCCTTTTAATTTTAAACAACTGCGAACTCTATATAATATGCAGCATGAAATATCATAATTTAACGCACTTTAACCACTCAACAATCCCCTATAGTTTAAGGTTTTGCATGTGTTGATAGGTGCAAGCATGAATTTTTATGTATTTTTCTTTATTGAAAGGGATAGATACTCACTCTAACAAAAAATGGGGCTGAGTTGAGGCTAAACCTCATGCTTCAGATCCATCATAGGTCCATACACATTAAATTTTTTAAAAAAATTTATGATGAAAAAAACTTATTTTTAATTTTATTTATTTATTTATTTATTAATAGAAAACTACAGATAATTACTATTTTTCAGGTGTAGCTTGATTATTTTCATAGAAAATGATTTTCTTAGCATGTTGTATTCTATGGGAATGGCAAATACACACCAAAAATCCAAAAACCACATGTTTTCCCTTTAACTGCCTAGTCTCGGGTTTTACATGTTTTGCATAAAATTATTATAAGATATATTTTTTATGATTCTTTCAACATGATTGATCAAACAGAGGATTGGTAATCAAATCCAAGTATTTCTAACCATTTCAAATAAGAATTTATCATAAAATAATAAAATCTACATTTTTCTCACAAAACCACTCATTATGATGCGCGTTTTTCGATGTTGGAGGCCCGTGGACGGTCTTCCACAGCTATTGACAATCCGTCCAACTCCCATTTACGTCTCTTTCCACTTGCGCTCATTGTTTGACAAAAAAAGTCCATCTCTGCCCATCCCCCTCTCTTTTACATTGATCCATAAGAACAATCCACAAGAGAAGAGAGGAGAGGAGAGAGAAAGATTGAAATTGGGTCTTATCCAATAGTGCATCAAATTTGATCATTTATGTGGCATTGATGGGTGAGAAAATGGAGCATCTCAAAGCCAAGAGCAATCCTTTGATCATTTGCAGATCACAAAAATCATTTTTTAAATGATGGAAGACGACATCGAAAAAAAGGCACCCCCCCCCCCCCCCCCCCCAACGATTTCAAGAGATGTGGCTTTTCATTCCTTAGAGCCTAAACAAGCTTAAGCTTAAGTTTCAAAAAAACTAGATCACTTTTCCATGTTCACACTTTGACAGAAATGGGCTAATCACTTTTGAGGGACCAAACATGCTTGGATTTGAGATCCGTCTGGACGCCTGACTTCGTGACATCAAAATCTATCAAATTGGCTACCATGACACACTTTCTGGTTCCCGGATCATATAACTGCTTCATAACACAAAACCTTGCAGAGATTAAATGGAGGGTCAAACATACTTTGATTGATGAATTGAGACTTGCGTTGGCTTCATGGCATCGAATTCCATCTAGGAAAACTCTAGCTCATTGATCTACAATCATTTCATTTTGCATGAAAATTTGGTCTTTTACGGCCTCTCGAGCTCTTTTCCACTTTGAAAATAGCCTCTAAAATCTGCTCTCATTCGCGACCATGGGACAAGGCAACTTAGCTTGTCAAGTCCCACGAACTGATTTACACAAATAACAACCAGAAAAAGCATCGAGCTGCCACAAAAAAGAATATACAACAAAGCACAAGAACAGCTCTCACCCTACCCCCTGACAAAATCAAGGCATGAAAAATCCTCAAGGCATAGACCCAACATAATCTGACACGAATCCAGAACAAGTCGCTAACCAACTACTCCAACACGGAGTGGCTAAAAGAACCATCAAAGAGATGATCCTAGTAGTGGCATGAACTACCTACCTAACTAAGGACAACTGGACCAAGTACTCCGACTAGGCAAGGACTCCTATAGCCTAGTCATCAGATATTTTCATTTAACACACTTGACTTTCAAAAATTCCATACTCGAGTGTGTAAAAAGGAGAGTTGAGTGTGAAGTGACCCAAGGAAAACAGGGCATTAGCCTCAGGCCTTGACTTCGCACTCGAGAACCTACCAAGCTCTCACAAGGTGACACTTAATACTTTTTGTTTCGCTCACTTTTACTTTTGTTCCAACCTTCCTTATTCCTTATTTTGGCTAGCTACTACCCCAAGAAAGACAAGGCATTGCCTCAAGTCTGACTCGTCCCCATGAAGCTACCAAGCCTCCGTAAGGCAATAATCAATTGCTTCTTAGGATTTTTCTTCTTTTTCTTTTCTTTTTAAGGGGTTAGAACCTCTTTTAACACAGCTCTGTTATTTATTTTTAAAGCATATTCAGATTTCCCTCTCTTTTATACTTTGACATGCTTCTCTAATTGCCTCACACTACTAGGGACTCCTAGAAGAGCTTCCTAGCATGCTAGTAGAATAGGGTCACTAGGACTGCCTTCTGAAACAAGTCTTTCAATGCCTAACAATGACTTGACATGAGGTAGACAACTACTTGAATCTCCCCCAAATATACCTAACCAAACCCTAAGACATCATGACTTGATTGCTAGTTCCCAACAAACGAAACAAAAATAACTCCCTCATAAACATATAACACTATCAGCTTAAGGAAAAAACTTAGAAAGGTGACAACACCACCTACAATGGCCACAAGAAGCTCTTCACAACAAAGGCTCCCTCCAGGCACACTTTGTCAAACCTGTTTGATGCAATCACTAAAATAGAAAAGCATTCAACGTACTTGCACCAAACAGACACATGGCCCTCTTGGCTTAAAGGAATATAACAGTGCTCAACCAACAAACTAGCCCTCTTGGCCTTATGGAATCAAACATTAGAACCCTATAGAAATGGCCCTCTTAGACTTATGAGATAAAATATTTTACTACCATTCAATAGCATACTACTGAAACAATCCCTTGGTCCTAACATAACTCTACTAAAGCACAAGATCGACCAAGGATAAGAGCTCCTTAGGCCCTATACTAAGTGCATCTGGTTATTAGCTAATCCCCTGGTATAAACAACAAGTGGTATTTAATGAATATGAGGATACACAATCCTATGCATCCATGATAGAGTAGGAAGATACTTACTTGCTACCTGACTCATAAACCAAACTAACCATTGGTGGCCGAAATATGATGTGTCAGTAAGAAGACCCCAAAGTAGTGTAGGGCTAATGTTAGGAGGTAATTGTAAAGGATCTGATGGACCACCATTGAAAAAGACATCTTCAACGAAAGAATAATTAGCCAGGGAATCCGCAAAGTGATTCCACTATCGATGAACTAACTAACAAGTCACTGTCTCAGAGATATGCAACATATCCAAGGTTGCACGATTGTACATCCATAGAATGGGATCCCATACACTATAGGTCCCATTCAACTAATTGATTACTAACTGCGAGTCACCTTTAACCAATAATTGGTGGATACCACCACACCGGGATATATTCAATCCCATGATCAAGGCCTTGTATTATGCCATATTCATGACAACCCTACGTCATGGGTATTTAATGACCATACCAATGGTCACATGTTTAGTAGGTCCTCTAGAAGCTCTGTCAAAATACAAGGTATACATGTGACCACACCAATGGTCAATGTTTAGTAGGTCCTCTAGAAGCTCTGTCAAAATACAAGGTATAGACCCAATCTTCACTGATAGGCCACACCACACTAGTGAGCTCACTCGTACTTTTGATAATCAAAATCGAGCTAAGAGAGAGAATGTATAATAGGTACAATCTCTCCTTCCTTGCTAAACTTAATAGAGTAGAGACAGAGACAGAGACAGAGATAGAGACAGAAGAAGAAGCAGAAGCAGAGGACATAACAAAGAGTTTATTCTTCTCTTACAAAGCCTCCACATAGGCAGAAATAGAATTTGAAGAGGACAAAAGTGATAATGCATAAGAAGATTATGAAAGCAAGTTAGAAGACTCTATCTACTCATAGAAGGCAGAGATGAGGAAGAAGTTCCAGAAGTTCATGAAGCCTCAGAAGCAAAAGATCCCTTTCTGTTCGACAGAATGACTATGGTACCCTTTGGACTGATTAATGAGTCATGTCATAAGCAAAGCCTCTATAAGAAATGGATTAAGAAGAATAGGCTTTCCTTCAATAGTGGCCCTTGTCGCCCAAAGTTACCCTTTCTAAGAGAAGATGATGACGATGCACCTTACCAACAACCCCTAGCCCTGCAACTTAAATAGAACTCAGAAGGTTCCTATTATGTGACATTCTTAGATGCATCCTCAAAAGATGAGTCCTCAAGCCAAGAAATAACTCATCCTCAAACCAAACCTGAAACTACAATGATACCCTTTTATCTTCCCAAAGAGCAAGCTAAGCCTCCATTAAAAGAGGAAGTTAGTTTCAGTGAATCATCAAGAGAGGAGACCACTCCCTTGAAGGAGTCGAATCTCTACCTAGAAGTAGTTCGTGTGACATTCATCCGTGAAGTGCAAGGAGAAAAGCAACTAACGTTCATGGATGTTGAAGGGATTGAACATCACTTGAAGGTGGATATCAATCTTCGAGAAAAAGAACTATTGGTCCTGTGTGACCTACTAAAGGAGAACTTATACATGTTTGCATGGTCTTACAAATATCTAAAGGGAATTGATCCCACAGTATGCCAACATCATATTGACCTAGAGCTTGATGCCAAACTTGTGAGGCAAAGGTAGAGGCGTATGAATCCAAATTACTCTACCCTAGTGAAGGCCAAATTACTGAAGCTCCTTGAAGCTGAGTTCATCTATATAGTGGCCAATAATGAATGGGTTTTGGCCATTGTGGTAGTACCCAAGAAGAATAGAAAGCTGCGAATATGTGTGGACTTCCGAAAGCTAAATTCCAAGAGAAAGAATAATCATTTCCCTATCCCTTTCATAGACCAATTGTTGGACATAGTAGCAGGCCATAAGCTCTATTCCCTCTTGGATGGATTGACCGGATACAATCAAGTCCAAATCGTAGAAGAAGATCAATCCAAAATGACCTTCACAATAGAATGGGGAACCTATGCTTATAGAGTGGCACCATTTGGGCTTTGTAGTACCGCTCTTGCTACTTTCCAACGAGTGATGATGGCTGCCTTCCAGTCCCATCTACATGACTTCATTGAGGTGTACCTTGATGACTTTTATGTCTATAGCCCAATCTATGAGCATTGGGGGCACCTAGAGCAATGCTTTGATAGATGTCGAGAGTATGAGATTTCTCTCAACCCCGACAAATGTGTTTTTGGCATCTTGTTAGGAGTTATTCTAGGCCACATTGTCTTTGCACAAGGGATAGCAACAGATCCTGCCAAGATTGAGAAAATTGTTGCCTTAACAACCCCAACCAACCTTAAATAATTGAGGGGATTTCTCAGCCATGTGGGATTTTACAAAAGATTAATTGCACACTTTATGACAAAGGCAGCCCCTTTGCATAAACTCCTAAGAAAAGATGCAGAGTTCACATAGACCAATGATTGTGATGAGACATTTAACATCCTGAAGCATTGTTTGATTGAAGCACACATCATGTAGCCTTCTAATTAGATGAAGGAGTTCCATGTGCACATCGATGCATCAGTAGAAGGTCTAGGCACAGACTTATGCCAAAAGAGTCCTTTAAAGTTAGATCAACCTATCTATTATGCAAGCCGCTGGAAAGTAACCGACAGAGAAAAAACTACATAGTGACAGAACTTGAGTGCCTAACAATGGTATTTGCCTTAGATAAGTTCCGACACTATATATTGTCAAGGCACTTCAAATTCTACATGGATAATGAGGCCTTGTCCTTCCTGATGAAAAAGGCCAATGTGAAGGAAAGAATGATGAGATGGGTCCTTCTGTTTCGGGAGTTTGATTTTGAAGTGGTTACCAAACCCAGTCTCTCCCATGTTCTAGCTGATCATATGTCACGAATCCCTCAAAGCAATGATGAAGAAGAGCAAGATGATCTAGACCTTCCTAATGCTTCCCTCTTTCTCGTCAAAATAGTTATCCTATGGTACATAGATATAGCCAACCTCCTCACAACCCAACAGTATCCCCCTGGCATCTTGAGTCATGAGAAGAAGAACCTTTTGTTGGAATCAGCCTCCTACACCTTGTTAGGAGGTGCTTTGTACAAAAAAGGTAAGGATGAGGTCCTATGAAGGTGTGTTCCAAGAGATGAGATTGGAATCGTGCTGAAAGCATGTCATGTTAACCCTCAAACGAATGAAGGTGGAAAATCCGGAAAACCTAAATAAGAAGACAAAGACAGAGGCCAAGGCAAAGAGAAATGGAAGACAAAGACGCACAAAGAGAAGAGTCCTAAATAAGGGAGAAAGGCGCACAAGGAGAAGCGCAAGTCAAAACTTTTGTAAAAGAGCGCAAGCGCATCATGGTTTAATTCAAGGAGCCCCGGGCTCTCACCCGTGCAATTTGTAAATGTAGATGGGCAGTGGAAAGGAAGCTAGGAAGATAGAAGGACAATGGGAAAAATGGCCTAGGCTACAACCGGCCATGTAAAAAGGGGAAAAGGGAATGACCACCCAAAAGGGATTTAGGGTTTTGTATATAAAGTTAAAAAGTGAATGAGAAGCTCATTCTTGTGTGTGGCCAAAAGTGGCTCTCCTCTTCTTCTTCTTCTCCTTCTTCTTGCTTGCTTGAGCTTGTGCTTGAGAGAGGGAGTGTGAGAGTGTGAGGGAGTGAGTGTGTGAGGGTGAGGGACCGAGGAGGAGAAGCTCTCCATCTTCTCCTCTCTTCTTCTCTTCTCTTCTCTTCTCTTGTCTTGCTCGCAGACATGGAGCTTGGAGTGTGGAGCTTGCTTGAAGCTTGCACTTGGATCGTGGAGCTACCGGAGTGCGCGGGTGAGGAGGTAACTCGAACGGCATCAAGGTAAGCTCACTACACCCGTAAGGTAGGCATTGGGTGTCGGCTATGTGAGAGGTAGCCATTAGTGCTCGGCTTGGAATGCTTGAAACAATAAGCAATCAGTGGGTCTTGGCGGTTGAGCAAAAGCTCCCACATTTTGGTTCCGTTGCCAGGACAAACGGATTCAAGCCTTGAGCGCTTGCGCGCTTCGAATCGAGCATCGAAGTAAGGGTTTTCCCCCCGAACCGGTGTTTGAGGTAGATAGGTAGGAAGCGAGGGGGTTGAAGATGGTATTCGATCTCCTTGGCAAGTAGGTTTTTGCTTTTTTGGAGGTTTATGTTGTGAGATGGAATAGTGTAGGTATTTACTTTGTGATTTGGATGCATTAGAGTAGGAGAAAACAAAGAAAAACAAGAAAATAAGCATTAGGGTTACTGTTGTAAAATAGGGCAGAAATAGGGCAAGAATCGTGCAAAAGTGGTAAAAGACTTACTTGTGATGCCTAAGGTCGGTAAGTGAGTTATTGGAGGTGCCAATACCATATCCAGAAGAGGGTATAAGGGCCAGAAGTGGCAAGAAAGGCCACAATGTACATTGCAGGGTTTCAGGAGAGCAGGAGAGAAGAGGAAGCTTGGCGAGGAAATCCGCTTCAATCTTGACATCAGGGAGATATTCGGCTAGCCCAGGTAATTCTACACCTCCCCCTACAGTAGTGGGACCAATCTGGAGTTGCACGACAAGGGGGAAGACCCCTAGTGCCCTGCAAGTCGAATTTAGCGAGCGGCGGCAAAAACACGCGCGACGTTCGGCGCGTCCGAGTCACGTCGACTCTGGTCCGAGGCCCAGACTCGGCCCTCGGACCACCTGGTCCACTCGACCAACCCTAGTTGGCCTCGGACCGTCCGAGGAAACACCCGTCCAAGACTCAAATTCGGCCGTCGGCCACGTCCCACCTGATTCGGCCCTCGGCCCGCCTCGGCCCGGCCGACTCGGCCCAAAAACTCATTTGGCCCGTCCGAGCGATCCACTCGGCCCGGCCGACTCGGCCTTCGGACATCCAGATTCGGACTGGCCGAATTTGACATTCAGACCAATCACATTCGGCCCTTCCAACTCAGCCCTCGGCCCTTCCGAGTGACCCACTCGGACCTGTTAGGCCGAATTTAGATTTTCTCAAATTTTAACCTGAAGACAGTGAATTTAACCGAAAAACCATACAGAGCCGAAACCATATCATAGATCGATCACTGGGCTGAAACTTAGAGCAAGTAGTTCAAAATTTGGCTATAAATGGTCCTCCAAATTGCGCATGGTGTTTACCGTAATGGCCCTGTGGGCCGGGGGGGACTGCCCCCCCCGGACCCCCGCAGAGGGGGCTCTGCCCCCTCCGCACCTCCCCCGAGTAGGTTGGAGAGAAAACGTGCGCCATGACAGGTCTTCCAAATTGGACCCTAGTGAAGTAATGGCTCTACACCAGCATGGAGTCTCACTTGCAATAGAGCAACCAAAAGCCCATACCCGAACAGAGAGAAACAAAGACCCTAGAACATCAATGGGCCAATCTAGCCATCAAGGGCAAAAAGGCCACACCACGAGAACACAAAGACATTATGTTCAAACCGTGTCTAGTCAGAGCAAAATGCAACTTCAGCAAGCTACAAATGCGAAGATGACTAGACATGACACTCTTGACGAGAGATGTACCTTGAATAGCACTGCATTGATGATCCAAGACAGCAGTGGAGAATCCACATCTGGTCGTGCAGTCGAGAACTCAAGGGCATCTGTCAGAAGGCTTAAATTTACAAGCCAAGACATGGAAGATGAAGACATAGTACCACCTGCTTATCTTAGGGTCAAACTCACCGCGAAAAGAGAGCATACTATTGATGCTCTAATTGATGAAGGAGCAGATTTTAATATCTTGACCTATGAATCATGGACCCTACTAGGCCAACCAGAGCTCACACCGACTGATGCAATTCTTAATCCTTACGGGGAACACCCACAAGCACTTCTAGGGAAGTGCAGAATCCTTGTAACAATTGAAATAGAAAGCTTGCCACTCCTATTCTATGTTCCTCCCAATAGCGAGAATGGTGGAAAGGAAATCCTTCTAGGAAGGCCCTTCAAAAAGGCTACCAAGTGTGAGGCTGACTACGTAGCTCAGAGGATACACTTGACACTACCGGGTGTGAGGATAGTCACGACCTTTAGCAAGGGTGACCTCAGCAAACCTCGAGGGGAAGGCAAGGAAGGTGCTGACGTAACAGTCAAGCCCATTAACGAGAGCAAGGACTTGTTGGAAGAGTTAATACAAGCATAGGTCGAACAACGAGAGCCAATGAGTAGGCCATGCCTCAACCAAGAAGGTCAAGAGACAATGGCAAGGACAGACTTTGGACTTACAAATATCGTAGAAGACCCGAAAAGAAGCCCAAGCCTTATAGACGCAAGCATTGATGGAGAGCTAGGACAATGCCACGATGGATATCCAAGGCGTTGCTTCGTGCTCAAGGGTATTATGCAGGCAATCATTGGATTTGGGTGCCCAAACTCCCTGCTAGGCCACCTCTATCGGAAGCCCAAATTATGTCCAAAGCAAAGAGGCGTAGGAGGAAAACTAAACAAAAGGCCAAGTTTCAAACCAAATATATTGGAGTGATTGAGCCCCTCACTACTGAAATCAAGAAACCAAACATGGCCTATCAAAAAGTAGATCCTCAGCCTAGTGTGCTTGACAAGCGGACAACAGATGCAGCCATTGAGCGTGCACAAAAATCATTAGTGCCCAAGGAGCCTTTGATTTCCCAAGGGGAGAGCAAGCATCATAGGCACAACATTGCTCAAGGCAAGGCTGATCGCTCAACAAAGCAAATGGCACAATTGTCTAATAGCCTCGAGCAAATCATTCAGCCAGTGCCAAGTCCACCTAAGAGTCCTGGATCTCCTACATCCTCTTTTTCCAAAAGGAGACAGGAAGCACAACAGTGATTGTCAAGGGAAACGGCTCAATTCCAATCTCTATCTCCATCTAGGTTTCCAAATGTCCAAGAGGTGGGACATGACACCATCTGTAGCTCTCGACCCAAGGATATACATGAGCAACCTAATGTGACTAAATCAACTCATGCTCGATCTACATAGATGAGTGCTCAAAGGCCAACAAAAGACACAACCACTTCTGATTGCCCTAGGGACTTGACACCGCAATCCACCAAGGGTAGCCAGCCCACTAAACTAGCTGCTACTACTTCCAATCAGGGATCACAGCAGTCATAGCCCTTGGCCATGACAATACCCTATGTGGAACGTGTCCTTAGAAGTTCACCTATGGAAGAGGTGTCGCAACCAACTTCCTCGAAAACTCCAGCACTTTCAAAGGGCCTAAAGCCTAGGCTGGAGGAGTTAAACTCAAGGGAGCTGGCAGAAGATCTAGACCCTCCGAAACGGGAGGTAATTGGGCTCTCACAACCTAGCAAGGCTATTTAGCAGGCCATGGCCATGTCCCGTAAGGACACACTAGAGGAAGAGAAGGCTGAGGCCCAACCAAGCACATCAATGGTTGATCTAGTCCAAGGTCTTGAGTCGTTGAGAGGGGCACCTTCACTGACCAAGAAAAAGAGGAGAAAGCAGAGAAAACAACAACAGTTGCAGGTGGTTGTGGACCCCAAGAACATTGAGACGAAGGGCGTTGGAGAGCTGATGAATAAAGCATCGAGTCCATCCATCAATGAACCCACTGATGCCTCTCCTAATAGCGGTGAAACCTCAGACACATCCGTGTGTTCTGAAAAACCAAAGCAACCGTTGCCATCAACAGTTGCTTGCAACACTCTATCCACTGACAATGGAACTCACATTGACCAATCAAGAGTGGATACAACGTTGTCACAACAAGGTGACAAACCTATACCAGTCACATCTGAGAAGAACCATGACAAAAGAGCAGCAAAACCTCAGGAGAAACGTGAGAACCCCAAGAGCATAAGAAATCCTAGCGTTGACCAGTCTAGCTCATCTAGGCCTGAGCCCCCAGCCATGCTGAAGCCTAAGGAAGCTCTTAGAACTTTGCAGGAGATAGCAACCGAGCAAGCCCTCGTTGAACATAGAAGTGTCACAGAATGCTTAACTGAGTTGGATGCTAAGCTCAAAGTGGTCGCATGTGTCTATATCCTTGCAGACATGGGCACAATCCCCAAGGAGCAGCTTGGAGATTACTTGACCTTTCCCCTATCGTGGGAAGAACAAGAACATCTTAACGGGCACTACGATAGGCTCCTGCATGAACGCATGCAACTCATCCCTGACGAGGAGGCTGATGAACTGTGCTTAACCGTCACATTCAATGAAATGCTCTGCCGACCGAATCTCATAGACATAGAGCAACTAAAGCGACTGTCAGCAGGCCAGAGTCAATTTGAGTAGTGTTGGTGCGAAAGCCGTGTTGTAATGGCCGAACTAGGGGCTCAGATCATGACGGTCTCAGAAGAGCGATTGGCCAAATGGCAGTCTCAAAGAGACCCAACCTATGTGGCACCAACTTCCCTTCAAGTGCTGACTGACATTCAGGGTACGGACTTAGCTGGAACTAGGCTATAGAGCCCTTTGATTGATAAGGTTTTCACTGAGGAGGAGTTACATATTGCCAGTAGACTTGGTCAAGGTTTCATGCTACTCGACGTGAAAAAATACCTATCAGTATTAAGTAAGTTGCCGCGAATACTAGATGCGTGTGCCACGCTTTGATACAACCCTGAGTTCTACACTTGGTTCTTATCCTCGTGAAGTGACATGAATTCACAAATATGTATATAAATAAACATTGCTTTTTGTGTCACCTTGTATAAACAATATCAACACACACAAGCAATGATAGTCAAGCGCAGGGACAAGAGTTGGGTCTGACAGGCTAAGCTCCTCAAGTCCTCCTCTCATCACGCATTTAAAAGCCGTTTGACCATCCCCACCTCCAAGTAAAGGGCATGCAACCCACATTACTGCCAGAGGAAGCCTTGACCAACAACTCTGATGGTGTAGACAGGGTGTAGTCCCTTTCTATACACCTTCTCCCCTTCTTGGTCTATCCTTTCGAGGATGTGCCCTGTCCCACTTCATGGCAACCAGTCCACACAACTTAGCATAAGCCAATATCTGCTAATGACTGGAGGCAAAATGAACATCATCATGGGAGCCATCCCTCTACAACAAACACTGCATGCCTCACCCCTCCCCTTCTTGTCATATGCACTTGATAAACCACACTAAAATCCCTTCCATGCAAACAGTTGTATCCTATACCCAGGTCTAACCCTTGGATTGTGTCTTGCAGGTTTCCTTTTTTGGTAGAACGCATGGAGAATCATGGAGATCTGGCATGCAAAGACGCTCTTTGCAAAAGACAAGAGCATGTGGCACGCGCCCCTCCACTGAAGCGCTATGTGCCCACCATCAAGAGGTATGCGAAGAAGCGAGGCCCTAAGCGACACTGTCCAGGGCGAAGGCCGAAGAATCCTTGAGTCAAGAAAGTCGAGACTCAAAATGCGCAACAGGTGGCATCACTAGTGGCACGAACCCCCAGCTCCCGCTCGGGCCCCAGATGCTCAAAGGCAAAAAGGGCAGCTTGGGAAAGAGAAGAATTTAATGAAATATTTAAAGACATTCTGAAGACGATAGCGGGCCGGGACTACACCATTCATGTCCTGGCCGACATGTTCCCTGCTCAACCTCACGGGAGCCCCACATCAGCAGAGCCCCAATCACCCCGCCACCCAGACTCACCCCGCCTTGTACAAATCGAGTAGCCCATGATGCATAAAGGGCTTATCAAATGCTAACTGGCCATAACTGTTTGTTTTTAAATGGTTAAGTGTTCCCAAGTTATTAAGTGTTGACATGTTCCCGACTTGTATGAACTTTCATGTCTGCGTTTAATATATTTCACGTCTTTAGCAAAAGAAAAAGCTAATCAAGCACAGGTTATAAATGTCTAAGTCAACACCATAGAATTCAGATCGGTGATGTGTCTCCTTGCATTGCACTGGTTTATTATAGTTGCGGCATGTGCCATGCATGTACTCTTATGAAGCGACAAGTGGATACAGGATGAGACAGATCTTTGGGCGAAAGTGTTCAATGCCCGATGACCGCAAGACCATCGACCCCCCAAGGAGCCGCGGCAAGGCCACGCTGCCAAAATCACGAATCACCCTTGCCAACCGCCCCCATCGCATGGTCCAAAGCACATCCATGGGACACGCTCTCTTTCTGGGTAAAACTCTATAGTTGGCTCACAACAGTCGTTACCTCACTTGTACCAACATCGAGTGTGTCGCAAGGAGGTTTGCAAAATCTCAAGTGTATCTCTTCATCTCAACAACAGTTTCTCTAGCATCAAGGCTGATGACACAATCATCTCTGTAATATCCATCCTTCATAGCCTTTGGATCCCAACATTTCTCAATCCAAATGAAAGGCTAACAGCCTCAATGTATGGCATTGATTGTATTCATTTTTCCCACCAAAAAAAAAAGAAAAAGAAAAAATAAGAGAGAGAAATAAAGAAAGAAAAAAAAGGGGGAGAAAAAAGAAAAAGAAAAAGAAAAAGAAAAAGAAAAGAAAAAAAAGAAAAAGGAAAAGAGCACACACGATCATGGCACCGCACCTAGGGGTCCTCAAATTAGGTACGTCTAGTGACCTTGGTCGGCTGGCTCCATCCCTAATCCCCTAGCCCTTTGTACATCCCCCACAATTGTTCAGGGCACATTAAGGGCAGGACATACCTGGGGAGCTCGCCTCGCCTATGGTTAGACCTGTCACCTTGAACCACTTGCACAATTCTTTTGCACTAATCTCAATGCCATTACAATCCACAGTGGTAAGCAAGGCATGAAAGACAATGGAAAAGTACACCATACCTTTCACGCACTATAGGTAGTCACTAGCTACCAAGAGCTAGACATCAAGGAGCTCACTTATGCTACATGGCCTTGACAAGACCATAATGATGTCTCAAGCAATCTTCAAGTGTACTCCCCGTCTTCATCGATAAATTTTTCCATCAACTTAGTCCCTTGCTTCACCGATTGCTATACAAGGAACTAGGCCGATAGTCTTCTAACTAAGTAATACCTAAATATGCACATGTACACACTTAATATTCACACTATAACCTATACACGATTTGGGTCCTCAAGTGTAGGACAATACTCTAGGCTTGCTTAGAGTTTGACTTGTCTCCCAAACTAATCAAAATATGTCTTGTGCACGATAAGAAGACTAGCACTACCCCTTAAGGAGAGATCACATGCGAGGTTTTCCAATTGCAGGTATAAGGTGTTGAAGACTCCACAGAAAGTGTCGTTCGATCTTCATCAACACCCAACTCTGAATGCTTATCCCTTACTATCCGACAAGCCTGCAAGGGATCATCATGTGTAGAATCCCCAACAAACCAACACTTGTGCTGGCCATCAATGCAATCCCCAACACAAAATAGCCCTACCGCCAACTCCAACAACCTTCCACCAGCCACCTTGGCCACCAACAGGCCCCCAGGAGCTTTTACCACACCACCACCAACACTCCTCCACAAAAACCACCGGCGTCCTTGTCACCCACGTCTTCGGTGCATGCTACAGCATGCTACCTACGACGGTGAGTGCCATGGGACTGGCACTCGTCTAGGAGGGGGGTAATGTTAACCCTCAAACGAATGAAGGTGGAAAATCTGGAAAACCTAAATAAGAAGACAAAGACAGAGGCCAAGGCAAAGAGAAATGGAAGACAAAGACGCACAAAGAGAAGAGTCCTAAATAAGGGAGAAAGGCGCACAAGGAAAAGCGCAAGTCAAAACTTTTGTAAAAGAGCGCAAGCGCATCATGGTTTATTTCAAGGAGCGCCAGGCTCTCACCCGTGCAATTTGTAAATGTAGATGGGTAGTGGAAAGGAAGCTAGGAAGATAGAAGGACAATGGGAAAAAGGGCCTAGGCTACGGTCGGCCATGTAAAAAGGGGAAAAGGGGATGACCGCCCAAAAGGGATTTAGGGTTTTGTATATAAAGTTGAAAAGTGAATGAGAAGCTCATTCTTGTGTGTGGCCAAAAGTGGCTCTCCTCTTCTTCTTCTTCTCCTTCTTCTTGCTTGCTTGAGCTTGTGCTTGAGAGAGGGAGTGTGAGAGTGTGAGGGAGTGAGTGTGTGAGGGTGAGAGACCGAGGAGGAGAAGCTCTCCATCTTCTCCTCTCTTCTCCTCTTCTCTTCTCTTCTCTTGTCTTGCTCACGGACATGGAGCTTGGAGTGTGGAGCTTGAGGATGGAGCTTGCTTGAAGCTTGCACTTGGATCGTGGAGCTACCGGAGTGTGCGGGTGAGGAGGTAACTCGAACGGCATCAAGGTAAGCTCACTACACCCGTAAGGTAGGCATTGCGCATTGGCTATGTGAGAGGTAGCCATTAGTGCTCGGCTTGGAACGCTTGAAACAATAAGCGGTCCGTGGGTCTTGGTGGTTGAGCGAAAGCTCCCACATTTTAGTTCCGTTGCCGAGACAAACGGATTCAAGCCTTGAGCGCTTGCGCGCTTTGAATCGAGCATCGAAGTAAGGGTTTTCCCCCCGAACCGGTGTTTGAGGTAGATAGGTAGGAAGCGAGGGGGTTGAAGATGGTATTCGATCTCCTTGGCAAGTAGGTTTTTGCTTTTTTGGAGGTTTATGTTGTGAGATGGAATAGTGTAGGTATTTACTTTGTGATTTGGATGCATTAGAGTAGGAGAAAACAAAGAAAAACAAGAAAATAAGCATTAGGGTTTACTGTTGTAAAACAGAGCAGAAATAGGGCAAGAATCGTGCAAAAGTGGTAAAAGACTTACTTGTGATGCCTAAGGTCGATAAATGAGTTATTGGAGGTGCTAGTACCATACCCGGATGAGGGTATAAGGGCCATAAGTGGCAAGAAAGGCCACAGTGTACATTGCAGGGTTTCAGGAGAGCAGGAGAGAAGAGGAAGCTTGGCGAGGAAATCCGCTTCAATCTTGACATCAGGGAGATCTTCGGCTAGCCCAGGTAATTCTACACCTCCCCCTACAGTAGTGGGACCAATCTGGAGTTGCACGACAAGGGGGAAGACCCCCAGCGCCCTGCAAGTCGAATTTAGTGAGCGGTGGCAAAAACACGCACGGCGCTCGGCACGTCCGAGTCATGTCAACTCTGGTCTTGCCATTGGTTGCCTTTGTAATCAATCTATGTATTGTAATCAACACGATCCTCGTAATTACAAAAAATTTCATTTCTTGATGAGAATAACTGAACTGATTTATTTTGGAAGTACATTTTTCTGTTTTAAGTTTGGTAATCACTAACGTTGGCATAGACAGCATATATAAGGTACTAGTTATTGATTCTGAAAACAAGACTGTTATTGCTTATGCCACTGGCAAGCTACAAGCGATCGACCTTTGTATTCAATCTATATCTTGTAATGGTGACAACTTTGGTAATTACAAGCAATTATGTTTGTTGATGAGAATCTCCGTATTCTTTTTGAAAGCAACCAACAACATAGGCACACACAACACATATAAGATACTAGTTATTAAGTGTGAAAACCAAGTCCAGAAATAGTCACGAAAACAATACTGGTAATTCATTATACCATACAAAGTCTACCGCATTCCCTTCAAAGTTATACAACCTCCAGAGATATGGAATGAGAATTTCCTGGAGGTAGTCATCCTGTGGATCAGCATTGAAACCTTGTATTACAAGTGTACTTCCCGTGGGATTGTATTTGCCCTTCTCACGATGTTCATCTTGCAATATAGTATTGCATGGATCCACTGTATGTGGAATATGCAGAAAAGGTTTTGTATACATCTCAGCAAAAGGTAGATGGGGATGTTGGTACTCTGGGTCCTCATCGCAGTATGAATGATCCAACAGAAATTCGAAGTAGGAGAAATCTACTCCAACAAACTGCATGACATTAATTACACTTTGGAGGTCTCTAACTTTCATTGAGGACCATAGGCCTACCTTAAAGAATCTGAATAGGAAGTGCAAGAATTGTCTAAGACCAGGCCGCAACATGACGTAATGTCTCACAATAAAATAATGGTTCACTGGTGTAGGTTGGAAAGGGTATGGTTGCCTCCGCAAGAGGAGCCCATTCACATCTAATATAAGCAGTCTCTGTACATAAACATGACAGGAGACTTCATAAATAACACAACTGCATACATGAAACTTGAGAGTAACAATATATTATAGAGCTAGAAAGTGATAAGAAATCGTGCAACTCCACGAGACACAACCCCACAGCAAGAAATTGTACAACTATAAAAGAAGTAGAAATTTACAACAAATTGTACAACTCCATAGAAACCTGAAATTTACAAGAAATTGCAAAACTCCATAGTCAAAATGGATTTTACTCAAGGAACTGGGTTACATTAAGGTTACATTAAGGGATTACCATTGAATTCTAAGGGGCATATAAATGTGTTTTGACCATTGCATACGCAAGTATCTGGTGTGTCATCAATTAGAAGTATATTTACAGGGTCATAATCTACATTCAAATTCACAAAGGGCTTTGTGAACAAGGGCACAAATGGCTTCTTCTTATTGCCTCCTACGATAGTACTGCATCTACCTTGAGCATATATAAACCTAAAAGATGAGGGTGCAATACAAAGATTGTCGTGTAACATCCCTACTAAGGGCATAAGATTTTTGGAGGTCATGGAGGACCATATCCCCACTTGAAACCATTGCAGCACGAAGCGCAAGAACTCCGGCAGGTGTGGCTGGAGAAGCACTGTTCTGCCCCCCACCGTTCTCTTGGTGGCCTTGGCTGACTGTGTGAAAAGGGAGAAGTCTCGCCTCAATAGCAGCCTGTTGACGTCCAAAATGAGAAGCCTCTATGATAAATATACGTGGAACGGAATGGGTAAAATATGCACAAAATAACTGAAACATCTTAAAAACTCAAACGTATAAGTGATTCTCACCTGAATAGGGCACCATGGCATTGGCGCAGGGACTCCAACCCCCGGGACTTTGTCCACAGGATCGTCCTCAATAGTATTGTCCCCACCACCCTCTAGATTTGCCTTGTCTTCATCAACATGCTTTTCTTGGTCCCCACCTCCCTGTGCTTCTGTGCTCTGGTGATCTCCATGTACGTCTCTGTCCCACCCTTTGCTTCCATTGTCCCCGCTACCATTCCCTGTTGTTTCTCACCCACCCTCTCCTTCCTCCGTGGATCCACCACCCTCTCCTAAATCTGGGTTACGATCACCTTGGTCACCTTCATTAGGATCCTTTTCTTCCTTATCACCGTCTCCTTTTGTTTCAGCATCCTCCTCTTGCTCCTCACTCTTTGTGTCTTCACTGCCGTCTTCATCTTCAGATATGTCCATCTTTGACTCCTGCTATGCTTTTCTCAGAGAGCCTTGGCTCTGTGCGGTCCCCCTCTTGGGTGGTACCTCCTCGACATCTTCATCGGACAAGGATGAACCTTGCTCCTCTGGTATCTCTTGGGAGGCAGCAATGAGGGTGTGTAACATGCTTGCCCTATATCTCTCAATATATGCACTGTCATACTCCTCCACAGTTTTTTGCACAGTAGACAGAATGATAAATTTTTCTGTGCGCCTTGACGCGATAATAAGTGTCCGACGATCTTGATTGACAATATGCGCTTCAAAGTGCACTAAATAAATGCAAGGATGAACGGGCAGTCCATTACGTTGTTTATTAGAGGTGTATCTGTGAAGAGCGACTGCAACAGGTATTCGGCGTGGATCATCACTCTCCACCTGCACGAATAGTTGTCCTTCTGTGGAGAGACTTTTACCTCTTTGATATCCACCCGGTGAAGTTCAGCACTGTTGAACATGCTCCCGAGGGTCATAAGTAGTCTCTCAATACATCTGGAAAACATATTTTTGTACATTGTCAACATACAGAACGGGGTAAGAATTAAAAAAAGGGAGCGTTCACGACAGCAATCAAGTCACCAAATAGACTGTATTCGGTATACTTACATTTGAAACTTTGTGCGCGTTCCTAGAATAGAATTGAGCATCCATACGACTGGCTTGTCAAGCTCGATCAATGCCAGACTCCAGTGACCTCTGTTCTCATATGGCAGTATGAGGACTGCCACCTCTGTAGGGTTACAAAATTGCAACCAGGTGTGATAAACAGAGAATGGTGTGTTTGGTATTCTCATAAGCTGCGATAGTTGTGGATTCCCGATGAATACTTCTTGGTGGCAATCACCCGGAAGTGTCTGTTGTATCAACCTGCGCAAGCAAGTACAAAGAGTATGTGAAAAGGAATGGAGTAAAGTGTTGGCTCTGAAACTAAGTAAAAGACTGAGTTCCTTACACTAAGCAGGCATACAGAATGCTATCTGACACATGCGCCTCCTTGTCCATAAGTATCCTAACATCCCTGATGTCAAGACTCAGCTGTACTTGCCCTCTCTCAAAATCCACAAGTATGTACAGCCATCCTTTGAACCAGCTAGATACTCCGAGTTTTCCTTGTCCATTTGGAGGGTCCTATCTTCCTACTATTTCTGGGAAGTTTCTCTTCTAGTTTCTATTCCTTTTCTCTCTTCTTGTGCCCTCTGCCTTCTTGCCAAGGTCTTTGCTCTGGCTCTTGTGTTGACATCATGTGTAACATCAACCGGTCCCCGTTCCTTAGGCTACCTTGCAGGAGGGATAAGTAGTATGTCCCTCATTTTGGTGTTCACGAAGTCGCTTGGGTGCAAGAGATGGTCGTATCTCGACCACAACCTCTTCAACGTATCGAGGTCCTTCAGCATGATTGTCCACCTCCCAGAGTGTGCAACGAGAAGAGCTAGGTCATTGAAAATCTCAATAATGAAGTCCTTTGCAGCTTCCTGGAGACAAAGCAAGGCATCCCTCCTCCAACGAACCTGCATTCCCCAGTTCTCACAAACCTCTCGTACAACCCTTTGGAAAGGGAGCTTCAGTATGCACAACTCAGTAGATTTTTGGGCCACTCTACACTCCCTGAGGATGTTAGATTTTTGGCTGACCCTTTTGTACCTATTTTGTTTCAGTATATGCACCGGTTTTCCTTTCCTGATGGATGCCTTCTCTGCTCCAGCTTTCACTACGATGCCTGGGCCAGATCTCTATTTCCTTGCCGTTGACTTCATTCTTGCCATTTAAACTTGCACAATGGCGTGGATGTATACGTCAAAAAAGGGAGCTTATTTACTGATAACAAATTAAAGTGCACTTTGACGGGCATAGCATCATCCAAGAGGCCAATGAGACCGTCTGCACGTCAAAGGGCGAAACATTTTTTATGCTAAGTAACTGGCTGCTTTTGCACTCGCCTAATGCCTTATGAGCCTCTGCTTGTGAAAGGGAAATCCTTACTCTAACCTACCAAATGAGGGTCCTTTGACGCGCATAGTACCTTATGAAGGCCTTTTACAAGCACCTATGCGTCAAAGGGCTATATGTATTCTAAGCTCAGTAAACGAGTGCCCTTTGACACGCATAGTGCCTTATGCAGGCCGTGGAGATACAATTGCGCGTCAAAGGGCAAAACTTTTTAAATGCTTGGAAAATGATTGTTTTTAGCGTGCATAGTGGCTTTTGAAGGTCCATGACATGCTGCTACGCATCCAAGTGAAACAGAAGAAAATGGTTTGTTTCAAGAATATCTACCTGGTTCCGTACCCATCCAAGCTAAGGTCATCTCTGTTGCTCCTTCTCGCTCCCTTGTAGTGACTTTATCTACTGGGCTCTCTCTTTCTCTTTGTCTCTGTGTATTTGTGTGTGGCGCTCTCTCTCTCTCTCTCTATGTGTGTGTGTCTCTATTTGTGTTTTTGTCGCACAAACTCTCTCTCACCCTGGGCACTGCTGATTTCGAAGTGATTCCTGGCAACGTGGAAGCATTGGAATGCAAATGGCATGCTATATCTCTCTGTGTGTCGCACTATTAGACTATCTCTGTGTGTCTATTCCACAACGTTGTCAAAACTTAAAAATGGTACAGATCCGTTTTAGAAGATGATTTCTCGCATTTAATGCGGGAAAGTGGGCGCGTGGCCTGAGGGAATTGGAGGGATCCGTAGTAAGGTACAATAAAGGTAGAGAGAATGCACCGCTTTGCATGAGAGAGAGAGAGAGAGAGAGAGAGAGAGAGAGAGAGAGAGAGAGAGAGAGAGAGAGAGAGAGAGAGAGAGAGAGAGAGAGAGAGAGAGAGAGAGAGAGAGAGAGAGAGAGAGAGAGAGAGAGAGAGAGAGAGAGAGAGAGCCATCGTGCGTTGAGGTGTGTTTGTGCCCATTCAAGACACACATAGAGATTGCATTGGATAGATAGATAGAGAGAGAGAGAGAGAGAGAGAGAGAGAGAGAGAGAGAGAGAGAGAGAGAGAGAGAGAGAGAGAGAGAGAGAGAGAGAGAGAGCAAGCGTTTGAGAGAGACAGAGAGAGAGAAAGAGAGCGCGTGCCTTTGATAGAGAGATAGAGAGAGAAAGGGAGAGAGGGAGACCTCCTGTGTGTGTGTGTGCGCGCAAGAGTTTGTGTGCGAGAGAGAGAGAGAGAGAGAGAGAGAGAGAGAGAGAGAGAGTCTCCATCAAAGCTGCATTGGAGGGAGTTTGCTACGATCATTAGCTTGGTGGACCGGATCATCAGCGAGAAAGATGTCTCAAGAAGGTAGGTGGTCGTTCTCTGGTTCTGATACCAATTTATTTGTTTAATAGTATTTGTGTGCTTTGACGCGAAATGGCTGTTGCGACAATGTCAAACAAATGTATACATGTCAAAGTGCACAACTTTTTGACCCCTTTTTCAAACATGGCATCTCGCTGTCGCTATTTGCATCGCAAATGCGATGCAAATAGCGACGCCCCATAGGGAAAAAAAACAGGCCGAAATCGAGCGTGGGTTTATTTCGCATTTTTTCGTCTACTGTTTTGAGAGCGAGAGCGAGAGAGAGAGAGACATCGACCCTCGTGAGAGAGGGAGAGGAAGAAGGCTTGCCACCACCACTGCTGCCGTCGCGTCATCGTTCACAAAGGAGAGGAGGAGCCTTCATCGCAAAGAGGAGCCACCAAACCCTTGCTTTCTATTTCAAGTTCTTCTTCTTCTTGTACAATGCCTTCTTCATCTACCCTACCATCATGCTTTTCATCCTTCGCAACTTATACTTTTGAATCTCTCTCCTTTTCACTATCTTGGTCCTCTTCTATGCCATGAGTATCCACAAGTTAGTCCTATTCACTTTTGTTGAAGCATATGCCACATACAATACTTTACATCCTTCATATTCAATCTTTCTTTGCTTAAAAAACTATCCTATAGGACCACCATATGTAAAACTACACGTATATTTTGATCCGTAACTCAGATTTTCAAGTTTTCTTATGCAAAGTTTTATACCTACTTTAAATTTACAACTCTTTTAAAGAATTTAAAACCAAATTCCAAAGATTTTAGCCCCTAAAACTTTCTACACATCCTATAGCTATTTTTTATTTCCCATAGTCCCACCTAGACATACCAATCCGGATGAAAACCAATCTTGGTAGGCTTCTTCCCCAAGTATAAAGGCTCATCTTATAATTTTTGGTTGCCATAAATTCTTGTTGAAATAGAACAATTTTCAAGATCTTCAATTCTGCCCCAATCTATCTGTTGCTACAACTTATAACCACATCCCTCCTCTTGGATGAAATGGCCACTAGATAATCAACTAATAGGGCATGTATACATCCTAGACATTCCCTTCTATTCTAAACATCCCGTATGATCCAACACATGGAATTTCTATGATTAAAAATCCACATCATTATCTTGCATATGTCATCCTCTTGAAGACAATCAACTAGATCATAAGATACCTTTGAATATTCTATCATCCCTTTTTCAAGTTGTTGAAACTCTTGAAATCCATACATAAGTTTGTATACCACTCCTTGTTTTAGCATCCAACTGTAAAACATAGGTCAACTATTCTCACCCCCTCTAGCTTTGCAATCCATAGTGTATCTCTATGTGATTAACTCTAAGGAAACACTTCTGAAAGTATTATTGTCCTTGTACCAACAACATCATCTAAAATGTCTTCTTCACACTCCTTTCTAACTTCTATATCTTGGACAACCTCAATCAAAGTATTATCTACATTTCTTGTAAAAGAAACATTACAAACCATCTCTATATATCTAGTCAATGCATGCACTCCTTGTATATCTACAAACCATATATCCTTTGCATTCGTAGTCATTATGTCAATTGCACTTTCAACCAAAGCATCCAGTTCTTCTTCATCCTAAGTTTCATCAATATGCTCTTTTACTATCTCTTGTATTTTTGCATCATCAAGTGAAACATCATGCTCACCCTTAAAAAATATAGCATCCACAATAGCTAAGGCAACATCATCATGTGAATCATTATCTTCAATCACTCTTATTGCATAATCAAAACTCTCTGATATTTCATTTGTACTTTTCTCTCTTCTCTCTTCTCTCTCACTGCATATGTATTAACTTTTGTTAAAGCATCTTTATTCTCTTCTATCAAGCCATTATCAGTGAACTCTTTTAGTGTCTCTTTTCCAATCACTATTGATATAGTATAAACCTTTCTAAGCATAATGTTGGTAGCTAGCAAACCATCCTCCTTTGTCATTAAATCTATTATTTCCTCTACTATTAGAGAGAACTCTCTTTCCTATGAATAATCATCACTCAAGTCTTTTGACTACAATAAATCAGGTTTCTTCCTTGCCAAATCAAATCAAGAGACCACTCTTTTTGTTTCTCTGAATTAGCCTTCAACTTTTTACCTAAAATAAATCATCCCTTTTAATACATTTGGCTGAAATAATTCAGCCTTCTTCCCTTTTTGGTATATGAAAGTAACCCTAAATCCATTTTGCTAAACTGAATTATTTTTAAAACCTTTTTACTGAGATACATTAACGCTTTGTAACTCTTGCATTACGAATTGCATTGTGGGGGGCTAGTAAAACAATGCATAGCTCACTTTACTAATCGACTGGAGCTATAACTATGCTAGCTATAGGTAGGTGTAAAAAACTAATTATAATAAGTGATAAGGCAGTGGCCATGTGAGGATCATAATGACCATTGACATACTAAGTATAGATGTTGAGCTTTCCATCTCAACACTTTCCCTCAAGCTCAATTATATCTTTACAACTTTAAGTAAGCTTTGAAATTTTTAAAACTTCTCTACACCCTATGCAAGTACTTTCTCTCTCACAAAGTGGTAATGCATCTCAATATCTTTTGTCATAGCATGAAACATTGGGTTCCTATAGCTAGTTCATGTAGTCATAATGAATGACAACTGGACCATCTCCCTGGACATCCACATTACCCAATAACTTTTGCAGCCAACGCTTATTTTTTTCTTCATTTTGTTGTGAACATGATGCATAGTTTCCTTGCTACAATTTATCACTATGAATATCATCCTTCTTAGCATAAGAATGGGTTACAATACAACCTACCTTGCCATAATAATGACAAATAATACTAAAGTTGCTAGAACCTCTATTCTGCCATCCATCTTTTCCTCTAAAGATCCCCCTAATACCTCTAAAGTTTCCACAACCTCTTGAAACCTACATTTCACTTAATTACTAATTTAACCTATTTTATTGGTTATCACCCCACTATGTCCCATACCACAGTCTCTTGAAGAGGATGTGCCACATCCCTTCCCAAACTTGAGTAAAATATTTCGACGTGTTCACCACTTCTTTTAGATAATTCACCTTGTATGTTGGTCTCTTTAGTTCATGAGAGAGACCAACTTATCAAAATTTGGAAATGGCTTTTGTTTATATACAGAAGTGACAAATGATTTTCAAGCCCTCATTTTTAAGGCCACCCAAAGTAGATGAAATCAAATCATCATCATCAGGCATTGCATTAATTGCTGCCAAAGCATCTACAATGCTTCTCACCTTCAAAATATACTCATTGATAGACATTTTTTTCTTTATTTAGAGTATTGAGCTCTTTCTTGAGTTGTACCTTCCATGATGCCTTTGTCTTGACTAAAAACATGTTCTTAAAACTTGTCCAAGTTGCACATGCTACACTTACAATATATCCCAACATAGTATTGTCAATAACTACAAATGGCCAACACATCACCTTTTTGTCTTTTACATTCCATTCATTCTAGGCTTGTAGTTCATTTGTAATCATAGGGTCACTTAGCTTTGGCTCCTTTTCTATACATGAAATGAACTCGTAAAGACCTTTTTGAATAAGAAATTTTGTCACATGAAACTTCCATGATGGGTAGTTGTTTTTGTCTAGCTTCTCAATGATGGGGTTTTCACTATTCTTTTCCATTATTACAAAATTGATACAAAACAGCAAGTAAGTTTTTTGCAATCTTTCATGACAAATGCACACAATACATTAAGTAGACTTTTTCAAAACTACTCAATAGTACATGTAATCTGCAACTGATTTGTAGATATAACTTGTGTTTGCTTCTTGGAAAACACCTCAAGACTTACAGATTCAAAAATTTGTAACCTATGCACCCACTTTCAATCAACAAAATTGAAATCATAGTATATCTTGAAACTATTGTCTAAAACCTTGTGGCTCTAGGGCCTGAAACAGCCTTGGATGGCCAAAAAATAATTTTTTTAATAGAATATATAATGCTCTACTTGCACACAAAATGTCATTGTAATTTGAGATTTTTGCTCTGCCTTACTTTTGGTGCCTCTATAAGTACTATCCAAGAGAAAGAATGGAAAAATGGAAGAGCTTATTACCCGTTTCTTCTTGCTCAAATCCTTGTTTCTTCTCCTTCACTTCAGTATTCAAAACGAGGCTCTCTCAATGGTTCTATTTTGATACCATGTCATGAATCACATGATGGGGAGACTTTCCTGCGCTACTTCACCAAACACACAACATGTACACAAGAGGAAGCTCACTCAAGAACAAAAGGAGAGAGATGGAGACAAAAACGTTTTCTTGATGGTTTCTTCTTCTTCTTTCACACATAATACAATGTGTATAAAGTATGCATAAGATACAACATAAAGGAAAGTGGCTTACTAAGTCAAACAGTGCATAACTGACTATACTAATCGATAGGCACTATAACTATGCTAGTTATAGGTAAGTGCAACAAACTAAATATAACAAGTGATAAGTCAATGGCCATATGAGGATCACAATGACCACTGATATGCTAAGAGTAGATGTGTAGACCCATCTAATCAATTGGTCCATCATCAGTGTCTGGGTATGTGTTGAGCTTGACATCTCAATATCTTTTGGTTGAAATAAATCATCCCTCTTTTCTTTTTGCTGACATAATTCAATTGAAAACTTTTTTTCTCTAGAAAAATCAGCATCCAACTATTTTTGCTACATAAAACTAGCAATATCTTGGTACATATCAAGGGAATAAACCTATAAAAAACGAGAACCTCTCTATAATTCTAATTTTAGTATAGTTAAAGTATTGGTAATAGTATTTATACATTACAACCTATCATTATCTTGCAATAAGCTATGTCTTCTCAACTCTTTCTCTTTCTTATAAACATACTGCTTATCGAATGACCATATTTTTGTCTTCCTTGCTTCTGACTCATTTTTCTCTATCTAGAACCCATATGCTAATGTATCTACATCTGCATAGGTTGTTCCTATAGACAAATATTCTACAAGTTTCTCCATATCTCCTTTTCCAAAGTTTGTAGTAGCAATGGGCATTCCATTCTTGCATGCAGAAATCATTCCATCTTTCCACAAGATCAAGTTTCTCATCATACTATCTTGAAAATTTTCATAGTCCTTTCTTTCATGATTGGAGCCATCACACCACACATGGACCTGCAAAGAAACTCATTCCTCGGTGGAGCCTATAAAGGACTAGTTCTCCCAAAATATTCCCACCTACACACTTTAATCTACATATCCTCCATAAGGTAGATCTATCAAGTTAGCTATTGTTGAATTAAGAAAAAAAGGCTTCAACTCTATTGAAGGTTGATGACTTGGCTGGACCATGCTTCTCCACAATTTGTTTCGTGTTGTAATGATCTCATAATCACTATTTACAAATTCCTCTAGGTCATTAGCCTTGAGAAAAGAGCTAGATAAAACCTAAATAATGTCAAATAATACAGTATATGACTTACCTCCTAGAGTTCAAAGGGCATGCTATTGTAGATGTGATCATACACCTCGAAGAATGATTTGAACCAATTAGTATTTTTAGATATGGGCTCCATTTGAAACATAATGGATTTGACAAAGTATGATGCTAAAATAAAAGCATGGTTGGCTAGTTGGAATATGGTAGATATCATTCTTTCCATCTACCTTTTTGTAATAGTATCCCTTAACCAAATCAACCAAATATAAGCTAGTAGATACGTAATTTTCCTATCTATTTTGCAGTGCCTTGGTGGCACTATGCTTTTTCTTTGACCACTTGAGGATGTAAAGCCCCACCCTAGCATTAGTTGCAAAATTATCTCCTACTTGTTGTTAAAGCGGCAATGGTAGTTAGCAGCCTTTAAAGCTAGGAG
Source organism: Lygodium microphyllum (assembly GCF_053477565.2). NCBI lineage: Eukaryota > Viridiplantae > Streptophyta > Polypodiopsida > Schizaeales > Lygodiaceae > Lygodium > Lygodium microphyllum. The sequence continues at coordinate 73,255,809 of NC_141163.1, forward strand.
CCACTAGTGGTGCATTAATGAGCCAATAGGTACAAGAGTAGTGAAGACTATATGGCATGGCACATGGGTGGAGAGAATATCGTAGCGGGAAACATGCTATATAATGAAGGGAGCAAAATTGATCAAGCATTGCAAGTGCAATGCATAGTCCAAGAGTTCAAGGATCAAAGGGCTCTCATGCTTCATTGTTAGATCTGTCATGAGTCCCTGTGGCTAGTCTCTCTTGACTAGCATCGTGAGTGCTCTATATCACTAGAGCCAATCTTGTAGTGTCCACAATCACCATGTCTGATAGTATACTACCATTGTCATGTATCTTTTAGTTTTCTTGTGTTCATGATGATTTTGTGATCCTACACTCGTTATTCCCAAAGTCTTGTGTCGCTATCACTTTTTGTCTCTAATAGATGTATTATTCTTATTTCAACAATATATTTTGGGTTGATCTTTTGAGTACACTTAGTATTTGATCTCATTGTTGTAACTATGCCTAGCTCTATATTCGAGCCTCTAATTGACAAGTGTGATGTCAATATCCACATGTGTCGATTCTGAGTATGTCTTCTCTCTATTTTGTGGTGGTAGTGCTTGAACCCAATTACACATGGTGACCACAAACATTGTTCCTCCGCATGCTAAGTTAAATGCATATGCATTCACATGGTTAGCTTGATGCAATTTCAGCTCTAGGCTACGTACAACGGTTTAGATTTAGAAAGTGCCAGATGATACCACCCCTTGAGACTTTTTTTGATCCTCAGTGAAGATATATCTGAAGAGCAACAATCTTCTCTAGAATTTCCAAAGTATTGTTTACATTCCACTCCTTCGATTGGTAGCAAATTTGACATTTTCATAATTCCTCCCACTACCCCATTGAACATAACAAGTGCTTTCTTAGCTTTTCTCAATTGTGTTGGTGCCCCCTCAATAGCCACAATCCCACTCTCCCTTCGGATCTCAATATCTCACCCACCCAATATCTCATTTTCAAAGTTCTTTGGATCTTCCAATGAGGATCAGGATGCCTTTATCTGCCAATTCAATGTGGCATTGTGTGGTCTCTCGCTCAACCACCAAGACCCACAGACCGCTTATTGTTTCAAGCATTCCAAGCCAAGAACTAATGACCACCTCTCACATAGCCAATGTGCCCTCCATATCTACAGATGTAGTGAGCTTACCTCCATGCCGTTCGAGTTACCTCCTCTCCCGCGCACTCTGGTAGCTCCACGATCCAAGTGCAAGCTTCAAGCAAGCTCCATCCTCAAGCCCCACGCTCCAAGCTCCATCACCATGAGCAAGAGAAGAGAAGAGAAGAGAAGAGAAGAAGAGAGGAGAAGACGGAGAGCTTATCCACCCCACGGCCCCTCACCAGCACACGCTCACTCCCTCAAACTCTCACACTCCCTCTCTCAAGCACAAGCTCAAGCAAGCAAGAACAAGAAGAAGAAGAAGAAGAGGAAGAAGAGAGCCACTTTTTGCCACACACAAGAATGAGCTTCTCATTCACTTTTCAACTTTATATACAAAACCCTAAATCCCTTTTTGGGCGGTCATCCCCTTTTCCCCTTTTTTGACATGGCCGGCCGTGGCCTAGGCCCTTTTCTCGTTGTCCCTCTATCTCTCTAGCTTCCTTTCCACTGCCCGTCTACATTTACAAATTGCACGGGTGAGAGCCCGGCGCTCCTTGAATTAAACCATGATGCGCTTGTACTCTTTTACAAAAGTTTTGACTTGCGCTTTTCCTTGTGCGCCTTTGTCTTCCGTTTCTCTTTGCCTTGGCCTTGTCTTTGTCCTCTGTTTTATCTTTCCGGATTTTCCACCGCCTAGCACTTTTTTACAAGATTTTAGTGTGCGCCTTTGTATTTTAAAATGCACCTTTCCCCTTTTTCATTTGCCTTGGCTTTTTAAGGTTTCCCCTACGCTTTTGACCTTTTCCATGGCACTCAGCGCCGTAAGTAGTAGGCGTTAGCATGCACCGAAGTCGTGGATGGCAAGGATATCGGTGGTTGCCATGGCTGAGTGTGGTGGGGGTGGGGAGGAAGGTTGTTGGGGGCACGTTGATGGGTTAAGTGGTAGATGGTAGGGCAATGGGAGTTGGTGGTAGGGCTGTTCTTTGGGGAGGTTGCACTGCTGAAGTACAATGGCAAGCTTATAGGGTGATACGGATAGGAGTTCAGAATTGAGTGTTGATGAATAGCGAATGACATTCTCATTGGAGTTTTCAATACCTCCAATTGAAAACCTCTCATAGGTGATTTCTCCCTAGGGGAAGTGCTAGTCTTTTTTATTGTGCACAAGACATAATTCAATTAGTTTGGGAGACAGGTCGAACTCTAAGCAAGCTGAGAGTATTGTCCTGTACTTAAGGACCCAAACTATGTATATACTTTGGTGCAGATATTTTGCGAGTGCTCGTGCATACTTAGGTATTACGAAGGTAGAAGACCGCGGGCGGGTTTCTCATAACGACATGTGGATGAAGCAAAGTCATCCATGGTGGGAAGAAGTACACGTGAAGGTGTATGCGACATCCTGTGTATTGTGATAGCACGACATAATAGAATAGGATGCAGAGATACTGCATTATCGGTAGCTGGTATGCATTGGGCATGTGCAATGGGGACAGTGTAGTGTTCATGGCCATTCGTGCAGTGCTTACCACAATTGATTACAATGGTATTAAGGCAGAGTGCAAGAGAGAATTGTGAGATTGGGTCAGGGTGACAGGTCTAACTATAGGTGAGACAAGCTCACTTAGGTCTATCCTGCCCTTGATGTGCCTTGAATTATTGTGGGGGATGCTAGGGGGCTAGGGGACTAGGGACGGAGCTAGCTGACCAAGGTCACTGGATGGACCTAATTTGAGGACCCCTAGGTGCGGTGCTGTGATCGTGGGTGCTTCTTATCTTTTCGTTTTTTTTTTGTGCCTTACAACCATTACAATATGCTGAGGCTATGAGCCTTTCAATGGGTTGGAAAATGTCAAGCTTCAAAGGCTCAGGAAATGGGTATGACAGTGATGATTGTGCCCTAGCCTTGTTGTTAGAGAAGCCATTGTTGCGATATTGGTGCGATTGAGGTGACACCCGTCGTGAGCTCACTGTGGAGCTTGACCCAAGAAGAGAGTGTAGCCCATGACTATGCTTTGGCTCGTGCGATGTGGGCACTCGCAAGGGTGATCTTTCGCATTCAATAGCGTGGCTTTGTTGTGGTTCTTTGTACGGTTGGTGGTCTTGCGGTGACCTAGGCGTTGAACATGTTTGCACGAAGACCTGTGTGATCCTGCATCCACTTGTCACTTCATGAGAGTATATGCTTGCTTGCGTTAAGTACATCGAATAAATGCAATCATGTTAAGACATAATTTCTCGAAATGCTATGATGTTAATTGTGATACCTATTCCATTGCTTGTTAAAGATGTGGCATACATTAATGATAGGTAAAGGAAGCGTGTACAAGTGGGGAGCCTGCCCCTTTGCTCATCAAAAGGCAAAAAGTTATGGCATGATGACTTGTCAAGCTGCTTGTACATCATAGGGGCTTAGTCGACTTGCACAAGGCGGGGTGAGTCTGGGTGGTCAGGTGACTGGGGCTCTGTTGGTGCGGGGCTCCCGTGAGGTTGGGCAGGGAACATGTCGGCCGGGACATGAATGGTGTAGTCTCAGGCCACCACCATTTCCAAAATTCCTTTGAACAATTCATTGAATTCTTCCCTGTCCCGAGCTGCCATTTCTGCCCTTGAGCACCTGGTGCCCGAGCATCCGTTGGGGGTTTGTGCAACTAGTGTTGCCACAACTTGTGTGCTTCTTTGAGCTTTGACTTTCCTGGCCCGGGGATTCTTTGGCCTTCGTCCGAGGCGGTGTCACTTGGGACCTCGTTTCTTTGCATACCTTTTGAGGGTGGGCACGTAGCGCACCGGCGGAGGGGTGTGCGCTACATGTTCCCGTCGTCCACGGAGAGCATCTCTGCAAGCCAGCTGCCCTAGGTTCTCCATGTTTTTCTCGTAGGGGGACCTGCAAGATGCGAACCAAGGGTTAGGCCTTGATACGAAATAAAACCATTCGCGTGGGAGGGATTATAGTGTGGGTTATCAAGTGCATATGACCCGAAGGGGAGGGGTGGGATGTGCAGTGCTTGTTGTAGAGGGATGGCCCCTGTGATGATGTTCATTTAGCCTCCTGCCATTAGCAAATCTTGGCTCATGCTGCGTTATGTGGACTGGTGGTCATGGATTGGGGCAAGGCTCATCCTCGAAAGGATAGACTTGAAAGGGAAAGGTGTATAGAAAGGGGTTGCACCCTGCCGACATTATCAAGCCCATGGTGGCAATGAGGGATGCATGCCCTCCGCCCGGAGGTGGAAATGGTCACGCAACTTCTAAATATGTGGTGAGAGGGGGACCGAACGAGCTTAGCTTGTTGACCCCAACTCTTCTGCCTGTGCTTGACTATTATTGCTTGTGTGTGTTGATAGTGTCTATACAGGGTGATAAAAGTCATTGTTTATTTATATACATATCCATGAATCCATGTCACTTCATGAGGATAAAAACCAATTATAGAACTCTGGATTGTAGCATGGCACACACATCCAGTACTCGTGGCAGCTTACTCAATACCGATAGATATTTTGCAACATCGAGTAGCATGGAACCTTGTCCGAGTCTACTGGAAACATGTAACTCCTCCTCAGTGAGAACCTTATCAAATAGCGAGTTCTCTTGGCTAGGTTCAGCTGAGTCCGTACCCCAAATGGCAGTCAACACTCGAAGGGAAGTTGGTGCCACATAGGTTGGGTCTCTTTGAGACCGGCCGTATGGCCAATCGCTCCTCTGAGATTGTCATGATCTGGGCTCCTAGTTTGGCCATTGCAACATGGTTCTCACACCAACGCTATTCAAATTGACTTCGGCCCTCTGATAGTCACTTTAATTGCTCTAACTCTAAGAGATTTGGTTGGTAGAGCGCATCATTGAATGTGACCATTCAGCGTAGTTCGTCAGCTTTCTCGCCAGAGATGAGTCACATGTGTTCGTACAAGAGCCTGTTATAGTGCTCATCAAGATGTTCTTGCTCTTCCCAAGATAAGGGAAATGGCAAGTATTCTTTGAGCTACTCTTTAGGGAATGCACGCATGTTTGCCAGGACATAGACATGTGCGAACACTTTGAGCTTAGCATCCAACTCAGTTAAGCATTCAGTGACACTTCTATGTTCAATGAGGGCTTGCTCGGTTGCTATCTCATGCAAGGTTCTAGGAGTTTGCCTGGGTTTTAGTGTAGTTGGGGGCTCCAGCCTAGATGTGCAAGTTTGGCCAATGCTAGGATTTCTTATGCTCTTGGGGTCTCCATGTGTCTCCTGAGGCTTCATTATTTCATCATGGTTCTCCTTGGATGTGACTCATGTAGGCTTGTCACCCTGTTGTGACAGTGTTATGTCCACTCTTGATTGGTCAATGTAAGTTCCATTGTCAGTGGATTGAGCGTTGCAAGCAGCCATTGATGGTAACGATTGCTTTGATTTTTCAGAGCACACGGATGTGTCAGGGGTTTCACCGCTATTAGGAGAGGCATCAATGGGTTCATTTGGTGGGTGGACTCGATGCTTTATTCATCAGCTCTCCAACGCTCTTCGTCTCAATGTTCTTGGGGTCCATAACCACTTGCAATTGTTGTTGTTTTCATTGTTTTCTCCTTTTTTTCTTGGTCAGTGAAGGTGCATCTCTCAACGACTTAAGACCCTGGACTAGGTCAACCGTTGATGTGCTTGGTTGGGCCTTAGCATTTCCTTTCCCTAGTGTGTCCTCATGGGTCATAGCCATGGCTTGTTGATTAGCCTCTCCAGGTTGTGAGGGTACAACTGTCTCCCTTTTGGAAGAGTCTAGTTCTTCAGCCGATTCCCATGTGTTTAACTCCTCCAGCCTAGGCTTTAGGCACTTTGGAAGTGCTGGAGTTGTCAAGGAAGTTGGTTGCGACACCTCCTTCACAAGTACACTGCTAAGGACACTTTCCACAAGGGGCATTATCACAGCCAAGGGCTGTGACTGCTGTGATCCCTGATTGGAAGTGGTAGCGGCTAATCCAGTGGGATGGCTACTCTCGGTGGATTGCTGTGTCAGGTCTCTAGGGCGACCGGAGGTGGTTGCGTCTTTCATTGTCCTTTGAGCATTCATCTGTGTAGATCGAGCATGAGTTGATCTGGTCACATTGGGTTGCACATGCATATCCTTGGGCCGAGAGCTACAACTAGTGTCATGTCCCCCCTCTTGAATATTTGGAAGCTTTGATGGAGATAGAGATTGGGAGTGATCAGCCACCATTGACGATCGCTGTTGTGCTTCCTGTGTCCATTTGGAAAAAGAGGATGTAGGAGATCTAGGACTCGTAGGTGGACTTGGTACTGGCTGAATGATTTGCTTGAGGCTTTTAGACAATTGTGCCATTCGCTTTGTTGAGCGATCAGCCTTGCCATGAGCAATGTTGTGCCCATGATGTTTGTTATCTTTTGGGAAAATCAAGGGCTCTTTGGGCACTAATGGCTCTTGAGCACGCTCAATGGCTACGTGTGATATCAGCTTATTAAGCATGCCAAGCTGAGACTCTTTCTTTCGAACACTCCTGTCTGGTTTCTTTCCTCGAGACCTAGAGTTTCTCTTAGATTTCCTCTTGTGCTTCGTTGCTTTTGATGTAATCTTGCCTTCAACTAATAGAGATGGTTTAGCAGGGGATTTTGGTACCCAAATCCATCCATTACCCGTGTAATACCCCTGAGCACGTAGCAACAATTTGGAGATCTATCGCGGTGTTGTACTGACCCTCCATCGATGCCATCGTCTATAAGGCTTGGGATTCTTTGGGGGCCTCGTACGATATTTGTAAGTCCAAAGCCCGTCCTTGGCATTGTCTCTTGACCTTCTTGTTTCAAGCATGGCCTCACTCACTGGTTCTTGTTGTTCGACTTGTGCTAGTATCAACTCTTCCCACAAGTCCTTGCTCTTGTTAGTAGGCTTGACTATTACATCAGCACCTTCCTTGCCCTTCCCTCGAGGTTCGATGAGGTCACCCTTGCTAAAGGTTGTGACTATCCTCACGTCCGGTAGTGTCAGGTGTATCCTCTGTGCTATATAGTCAGCCTCACATTTAGTCGCCCTCACATTTAGTCACCCTTTTGAAGGGTCTTCCCACTAGGAGGGTTTCCTTACCATATTTAGCACTATTTGGAGGAACATGAAATAAGACGGGCAAGCTTTCAGTTTCAATTGTTGCAAGGATATTGCACTTCCCTATGAGTACTTGTGGAGGTCCCCCATAAGGGCTAAGAGTTGCATTAGTCGGTGTCAGCTCTGGTTGGCCTAGTAGGGTCCATGCCTCATAGGTCAAGACATTAAAATCTGCTCCTTCATCAATTAGAGCATCGATTGTATGGTCTCTTTTCGCGGTGAGTTTGACCCTAAGATAAGCAGGTGGTACCATGTCTTCATCTTCCGGGTCTTGGCTTGTAAATTTAAGCCTTTTGACAAATGCCCTTGAGTCCCCAACTGCATGACCAGATGTGAATTTCCTATTGATGTCTTGGCTAGTCAGTGCAGTGCTATTCAAGGAGCATCTATTGTCAGGACTGTCATATCTAGTCATTCTCGCCATTGTAGCTTGATGTTGTTGCTTTCCGCTTTGACTAGATGCAGTCCGAATGCAACACGTATGTGTTTTTGCAGTGTGGCCTTCTTGCCCTTGTTGGCTAGATTAGCCCATTGAGGTTCTAGGGTCTTTGTTTCTCTTGGTTTGGGTATGGGCTTTTGGTTGCCCTTTTGTCAGTGAGAATCCATGTTCGTGTAGAGCCATTACTACACTAGGGTCTAATTTGGAGGACGTGTCACGACACGCGGTTTCTCTCCAACCTACTTGGGGGAGGTGTGGAGGGGGCAGAGCCCCCTCTACAGGGGTCTGGGGGGTTGCCTCCCCCGGCCCGCAGGGCCATTAAGGTAAATGCCATACATGATTTGAGAGACCGTTTATAGCCAAATTTTGGACTACTTGCTCTAAGATTCAACCCAGTGATCGATCTATGATAGGGTTTCGGCTCTATGTGGTCTCTTGATCAATTTCACTATCTTCAGGTTAAAATTTGAGGAAATCTAAATTCGGCCCAGTAGGTCCGAATTACAAGGGCCGCATGTCCAATTTAGACCCTCCGAGCGGCGCCGAGTAGAAGGGGCCGAACATAATTGGTCCGAATGTCAAATTTGGCCAATCCAAGTCTGGATGTTCGAGGGCCGACTGGGCTGAGAGCCGAGTCAGGTGGGCCGAGGACCGAATTTCAAAGTTAGTTCGAGTGCTCAATTTGGACGGGCTGAGCGGTGGGTGTCCGAGTGGTAGTGGGCCGAATGGTCTGAGGACCAAGTGGTCCGAGGGCCGAGTCGAGTGGTCCGAGGGCCGATTCTGGGGCTCGGCCTAGAATCGTTGTCACTCGGACACGTCGAGCGCGGCGCATTTTTTCGTTGAACTTTACAAAATTCGCCGTGTTGAGTGTTGGAGGCCTTCCCCCTAGTCAAGCAGCTCTAGATCCAACCTACTCATGTAGGGGAAGGTGTAGAATTACCTGGGTTGGGTAAATATCTCTGGATGACAAGATCAAATCGGATCCACTCAACGAAGCTTTCTTCTTCTCTCCTGCTCTCCTGAAACCCTACAATGTACAATGTGGCCTTTCTTGCCACTCTTGGCCCCTTTTCACCCTGTCCAGGCTTGCACTCACCTCAACATTGCCTCCCTTACTAACATTTAACCCAAAATTTCATTTCTTGCCCTTCTTTTCCCTGTTTCAGCCTATTATACAGCAACAGAAAACCCTACTGGTTGCCCCAAGTTTTGCTCCTATCCTTCCTAAATGTAGAAGAAATGATAAGAAAAATACCTACACTACTCCATCATGCTTTCCCAAGTCCAAAACAACAAAAACCTACTCGCTAAGGAGATCGAATACCTCTTCAAACTCCCTCGTTTCCTACCTATCTACCTCAAGCACTCGTTTGGGAAAAACCCTACTTTAATGCTCGATTCGAAGTGCGCAAGCGCTCAAGGCTTGAATCCGTTTGTCCTGGCACGAAACCAAAATGTGTGGTCTCTCGCTCAACCGCCAAGACCCATGGACCGCTTATTGTTTCAAGCGTTCCAAGCCAAGCACTAATGGCTACCTCTCACATAGCCGACATGCCCTCCATATCTATGGGTGTAGTGAGCTTACCTCCATGCCGTTCGAGTTACCTCCTCTCCCGTGTACTCCGGTAGCTCCACGATCCAAGTGCAAGCTTCAAGCAAGCTCCATCCTCAAGCCCCACTCTCCAAGCTCCATCACTGCAAGCAAGAGAAGAGAAGAGAAGAGAAGAGAAGAGAAGAGAAGAGAAGAGAAGAAGAGAGGAGAAGACGGAGAGCTTCTCCACCCCACGATCCCTCACCCTCACATGCTCACTCCCTCACACTCTCACACTCCCTCTCTCAAGCACAAGCTCAAGCAAGCAAGAAGAAGAAGAAGAAGAAGAAGAAGAAGAAGAAGAAGAAGAGGAAGAAGAGAGCCACTTTTTGCCACACATAAGAATGAGCTTTTCATTCACATTTCAACTTTATATACAAAACCCTAAATCCCTTTTTTGGCGGTCATCCCCCTTTTATACATGGCCGGCCGTGGCCTAGGCCCTTTTGCCGTTGTCCCTCTATCTCTCTAGCTTCCTTTCCACCGCCCGTCTACATTTACAAATTGCACGGGTGAGAGCCCGACGCTCCTTGAATTAAACCATGATGCGCTTGCGCTCTTTTACAAAAGTTTTGACTTGCGCTTTTCCTTGTGCGCCTTTGTCTTCCGTTTCTCTTTGCCTTGGCCTTGCCTTTGTACTTTGTTTCATCTTTTCGGATTTTCCATCGCCTAGCACTTTTTTACAAGATTTCAAGGTGTGCCTTTGTATTTTAAAATGCACCTTTCCCCTTTTTCATTTGCCTTGGCTTTTTAAGGTTGCCCCTGCGCTTTTGGCCTTTTCTTCTCTTCTTTCTTCTGTCAGGCTACCTTTTTTTCTGCCTTTGCCCTGCGTCTTTTTAATTTCCTTTTGCTTTCTTCGTGTTGGGGTTAATAGGCATACACAATCAACTATCCTAGCCAAGTCAATGAGGCTCATAAGGTCACAATATTCAAATCCTCACTGTGGCAAAAGGCTACCACCTAGCTAGTAACAAAATATGGCTAGTCATTATGGAATGAAGAACTAACAATTTTTCGTATCGATTCCAACCAAACCAAATGGATGCACAAATAGTGGAAAGACTTCGTCACTTTAAGCAAGGTGATTGATATGTCTAGGTGTATAAGGCCAAGTTCACTATCCTTAACAGTCGAATTGATCCCAATGCCTAGCCAAAAGATAAAATCCTGAATACACTCTATATTCAAGATTTCAATAACCTATCTAGAAAGCATTTTCTTTCGATAATTTATTGGGTAATTAGCATTGGCCCCTTCTATAAGAAAACTCTTTAGTTAGAGCAATTTTTGTCAAAAGAAAAGTTTAGAAAATGAAACAAATCCAATAACTCCACTCCAAAGCATCAAAATGATGAGAGTTATGCTTCCACTTTTGATTCTAGCATGGAAGGAAAATCCAGTAGTGAAGAATCTAACTCCAAAGAGGAGGAAGGGAACAAGCCAACCAAGAGTAAGAAGAAGGACAAAGACAAGAAAACAACAAAAAGCACTAAGAACAATGAGGTCAAAAACCTTTGATGTAGAGTTTAATCATTCTCAGGCATGTTTAAGGTTAAATGCGGCCTAAACCAAAGATGGTGCAGTATTTGCAACATGACTACTCACAAAACTAAGTATTGCTGATACAATGGCAATTACCAGATAGCCCACCATTCTAAAGGATGGCAAGGTACTAGAGCAAACACTTCTAGCCAATGGAAAAACCTCCTTGCTAATTCTATTTCTACGTCAATTGTTGCTTATACCAATTAGAGTACCAAAAACCTGACATAGTGGCCATGGTGGGCATAATAGAGGTGGAAGAGGCTAAGGAAAATTTTGACGCTTTGCTAGACATTGCTTCTTTTGTATGCAAGAAGGACATTGGAGATCCCATTATCTAGAGACCCAATCTTATGATGCTCAAAATAGACTAGGACAAGGCCTTGCACATATTTCCCTAATGCTAATACAATGGAGATCAAGGAATTGCAAGAATCCGAGGTGCACGTGATTACTTGGTCAAGAAAAACCTATAAAGATGCCATATTGTAACCCATAAGAACTTCATGGGACAAGCAAGAGAAGATCTACCACCAGGTGGTAGGATGGACTGCAACTTGTGAGCCAACGATAATGAAATATTTGGCCTTGAGCTCTAGTCTAGAGATTAAACTTGAATATTAGACCAACAACTCAAAACAAATGTAGTTTAATTAGTATATCCAACCCAATCAGGGAATGCAACATAGTGTGAAGACAGAAGCACACCTAGCATGAAGTCACTTAAATCCCAACTTGATTATAAGCCCAAAGTCTACATGTTCAAACTGCAATAGGAATCTACATAGGGAGCAAAAAACTCAACACAGGAGTTGTGGGAGAAGATTTGCAACCAACTGGAGTAAAGAATTTGTGTGTTTTCTTGGGATTCAAAAAGAGAAGTAGCCAAAATCTTATGATGGCAAGCAGAAGAGTGGATTTCTGCAAATGACAAATGCCAAAAAATGTTGCAAGAAGAATTAGGAAAATATTCCTAGAGGATGATAGCATAAAACCCTGGAGACTAATCCCAAAGGAAGTAGAAGCCAATAGAGTGATGCTAAGCTCATAGCAGCAAACGGAAGGAAGCATGCCCAGAACTTTGGTTGTTTTGGACTCATTAAATGCATCCAAACTAGATGGAGACTAGTAAATATTACTCTACCATTAGGTGACATCTTAAATCTTATCCCAACTTTCAAGGATTATCGCATGAAGATGATTCAACCACAAAGCCCTATATTATTAGAACCAGAAGTGGTAGCCATGACGGTCCATGCTCTAAAGAAAATAGCTAGAAATATTCAACAATAGCCCGTGCCAATAGGCTCCATGCCTGATCGGACCATTCTAGTTATGCATGTTTGGTGAAAGGACCTAATCATCCAAAATATCCTACTGAACAATGGGTCAAGTGTCCATATCATCACATTGGCTATCTCCCAAGAATTGGGATTAATGGATTAAAAATCAACTCCCTTCCTGATAAGGATGGCCAACCAGAAATGAGTAAGACCTCTTGGTATTAGGTATTCCATGTTTGAGGTGGTGTTTTACTAGGCCACATCATTTCTCAAAACAATATTGTTGTTGATCCCACCAAGTGGTAGCGATCATGCAAACCGCAATACCAAATTCACTATCCATTCTACTCAAATTCTTCGACCAAATTTAGTGGCATGGTTGCCACCTACTACTTTTGGCGCACAAGTTAGATTTACCCCTAAACAAATTGGTACATATGGCCAAATCTGTCTACCAATGGAATGAAGAAGCCAACTTGGCATTTAGTCGTTTCCGGCTATTACTCTAAAGGGCCCTCATTGTGATCCCACTAGACTGGGTGAATTTTTTTAATGTATTTGTTGATGCCTCTAATATAGCTATTGAAAGTGTGCTTATGTAGCAAGATGCCAATGGATGGTTTTAACCACTGTTTTATGCAAGCAAAAGATTGCCCAATGCAAAGAGAAATTATTCAATCACACCAAACAAGAGTATCTTGGCATGATCTACTCAATCAAGGAGTTCAATATTTTTTGCTCTAGTAGGCTTTTGTTTTTCATATGGATCATTCAACTTTAGTCTACTTGGGCAAGTAGCAGAATATTTCTGGGTGACTCGCCAAATGGATTTTGATGCTACAAGAATTTGAATACACAATAATACATTGCCCCAAACCCAACATGTCATTGCAGACTTTCTATCTCGTCTTGATTTTGCAGAACCACCAAGTGGTATTAAAAATGACTTCTCGGATGCACAGTTATTTGACACAAAAGTCAATGCACCAGAATCCAAGCCACAAAATTCTTTATGTTCATGGTATAAAAAAATTATGGCTTTCCTGGAAACCAATGCACCTCAGTCCCATCTCTAGAAGGACTAATAAGAATGACTAGCTCTTTAGAGCTAGCATTTTTAGATTATCATGGGCTATTTGTATTACCACGCATTCTTTGTAGTACTACAAAGAGTGCTCCTCCCAATGGAGAAGTCAGCTATCATGGAGAAAGCCCATCAAGGAATTGTTAGTGGTCACTTTGCTGGTAAAGCAACAATCCATGAAATCTAGAAAGATGGTTTGTGGTGGTCACAACCATGCATAGTGCTATCTGCATGTTGGTCCAACACTATCATTCCTACCAAAGTATGGGTTAGTAGAGACTACTTTCCAACTTTGACCAATCCTGCCTCTCGAATCCTTCTAGAAATGAAGATTGGACTTCATCGGCCATGTTTCTCTTGCTGTTGTGTGCACAAGAAACAAGTATATATTGATGGCAAAGAGATTATGGCACCAAATGGGTAGAAGCATGGGCCCTACCAGATAACACTACCAAATTAGTTGCTAAATGTTTATTTTGAGATATCCTCACTAGGTATGGCACTTTGATCAAATTGGTCAATGATAGAGGCACACACTTTATTAATAAATTCATCAATGAGCTCACCTCATTTTTTCTCATTGTGCACAAAAAGTTTTCTCCTTATTATCCACAAGTTCATGTCTTAGTAAAATCCACCAATAAGGTCTTGTGTAAAAATTTACCAAGTTGGTAGATCAAAACACAAAAGTTTGGGATACTACACTCCCCCAGTGCAGTATAGGCTTTCCATACTTCCTTCAAAGTCGCTACAGGCATTGCTTTGTATAAATTAGCATTCGATCTCAAAGCCATTACACCCTTGGAGTTTGTAGTCTCGCGGTTTTGATTGGCAATACACGATCAACTCATCACAGAAGAGTCACTTCCATTATAGATGGAAGCCATTGCCCCAACTAGAAGAAGACTGGATTTGCAATACCTACATTCTATTCAAAGTCCAAGTAGGATAGAAAGACCATGTTGATTGCCTATGCAACCACTATTCCAAAAAGACCAACTCATGCTAGTCTTTAAGATGTGGATAGTAAAGCTTTCAAGCAAGCTCAAGTTCTAGTGGAGTGGTCCTTTCTGGGTTTTTCACGATTTCGGTACTAACTTGTTCTATTTAACTAATTTACAAGGTAAGCTAATATCAAAGCTTGTTAATGGATTCCAGCTATGTCAGTATTATGCTAATGGCTTCTAGTGTCCATTTCCCACCAAACTGGATTACCTTACTCCTCCTTTGCTATCAAATTTTGGCCTTCCTTTCCCATCAATTGCATGTCTCTAGATTGGATGGCTATCATAAGTCACCACTATTGTTGACTTGGTGTTCATTTACAAAACCCATTCATTAGCTCATACACCCAATGGTGCCCATGCGATTGGAGTAGAGAATCTGTTATAGTGGGAGAATATTTTTCTCCAAGCCCATGCGATTAGAGTAGAGAATATTTTTCTCCAAGCCCATGAGATTGGAGTAGAGAATCGGGATAGTGGAATCCACTCTCGTTGGAAATCATTGAAGAACTCTAGCACGACTATGAAGTGAAGTGGCTTGATAGATAGGAGAAGCTCTACCTTGGACCCAATTTCCCACACTCTAGATCCTTGCAAACTAGCCCTATACATGGAACATGCAAACATGGCCAAGAATCCCCTCCCCACCACTGATAAAGGCAAATAGGTTGCCATGGAGGAGCCCAACAGGACCCCCTATTGAGACGAAAAGCTCAACATGTGAGGACAGTAATGATGGACCGGTTGGTTAGATAGATTAGCACGTCTACATTTAGCACATCGATGTCATTATGATCCTCATATAGCCACTAACTTATCACTTATTATATTTAGCTTGTTGGACCTACCTACAATTGGCATAGTTATAGTACCGGTTGATTAGTATGGTTAATTATGCATTGTTTGACTTAGCAAGCCACTTTTCTTTATGTTATATCTAACCTATACTTTTTGTACATTGTATTGTGAGAAGATGAAGAAAAAACCCAGCAAGAATACGCTTTGTGTTGAGATATTTGCAATCACACCTAGTATAGCCTCTTTGTATGAGGTAGTCTGGGCTTAGGACATGCAGGCTACAATAATCCCATATGCACAGAGAGGGAAGATTGCTACCCATCCTACAACTATAAAGCATTGTACTTGACTACCACTTTTCATATAGAATGAATACAATGTCATGATGCTTTGTACTTTCATTTAAGTGTCTTGTCATTGTCAGTCATACACAAGATTGTGTTTATGAGTCCAAGCTTCCATCTTGGAACCTAATTCACTTGTGTAACAAACAATGTCTTTGTTTCTATCATCATGAGTTCACTCTATGCCTACAAGCCGCCATAGCCATGCTCTAGATCCCGCACATTTCTATCATTTTGTACTCCATCTCTCTTCTTGTGTTATTAAGTGAGCTTCCTCTCATGTGTATGGCGTGTTTGGCGCAACAACTCAAGAAAGCCCCCCACCCCGTGATTATCAACATGATATCATAGCAGTGCCACTAAGAGAGGCTAGTTTTGAAGGATGAAGTAAAGAAGGAGCAAGGATTTTAGCAAGAAAGAAGGATAACAAGCTCTCCCATTCTTCCACTCTTTCTCTTGGATAGTACTTATGGAGACACCAGAAGTAGGGCATAGTGAAAATCTCAAATTGCTATGAGATTTGGTGTGTGAGCAGAGCACTGTATATTCTACATGTGAGTTTTTTAGGGTTATCACACTTCTTTCTTGGCCATCTGAGGCTACTTTGGGCCTTGTTTTAGACCCACAAGATTGTGGACAACAATCTCAAGGTATATTGTAATTTCAATTGTGTCAACCGAAAGTAAGTATATATGTTACAAATTTCAAATCTATAAGATTTGAGGTGTTTAGTAGGAAAAAAACACAAGTTTTATCTATAAACAAGTTGCTGATTTTATGTAGTATTGAGCAATTTCAGCAAAAAGAGCAACTTGATGTATTATTCTCAACTTGGGAAAGGTTATAAAAGACTTGCTTGTTGTTTTATATTAATTTTGTGATAATAGTAGAGAATAGTGGAAACTCCATCATTGAGAATTTGGACAATAACAACTATCCATCATGAAGTTTTATGTGAAAAACTTCCTTATTAGAAAAATCCTTTATGAGTTCGTTTCAGGTGAAGAAAAGGAGCTAGAGCTGAGTAACCTTACGATTGCAAATGAATTAAAGGTGTGGAAAGAATGGAATGCAAAGGACAAAAAGGTGATGTATTGGCTATCAAGAGTTATTGATAATACTAAACTGGGGCATATCAAAAAGACAAAAACTTCACATGTAGCTTGGGTAATTTTTGAGAACACGTTTTCATTAAATACAAAGGCATGGAAAATTAAACTCAAGCAAGAGTTGAATAATTTAAAGAAAGAAAAAATGTTTATCAATCAGTATGTTCTAAAGGTGAGGAGCATTGCAGATGCTTTGGTAGGGATTTATGCAATGCATGATGATGATGATTTGGTTTTATCTACTTTGGGTGGCCTTAATAATGAGAAGGCCTAAAAATAAATTTTCACTTCCATATATGTACGAAAGCCATTTCCAGATTTTGATGAGTTGGTCTCTCTCACAATCTCCAAAGAGATCAAGATGTAGGGTGAATCATTTGAAAGAAGTGGTGAACAAGTCCAAGATTTTCACTTAAGTTCAAGAAGGGGATGTGGTAGATCCTCTTCAAGAGGCCATGGTATGGGATATGCTGGTGAGAACCAGCAAAACATGTTAAATCAATAATTTGGTGAAATGCATATTTCAAGGGGACGTGGAAACTTTAGAGGCGAGGGGAGCTCTAAAGGAAGAGGTGGATGGCAGAATAGAGGTTCTAGAAGTTTTGGTATTATTTATTGTGAAAAATGGGTCATATTCCAGCCCATTTGTATACTAAGAAGGATGATATCCATAGTGGTAAATTGCAACAAGGAAACTATGCATCATCTTCATGATAGAATGAAGATAAAAATGAGTGTATATATGTTATGTAGCATATGATGAATGAATCAAACGTATGGTATGTCAATTCAGATGCATGTAATTATATGATGAGTCATATTGAATGGTTTAGAGAGATGTAGGATTTACAAAATCCACGTTATGTGTAGATGGGTGATGATTCATGCGACCCAATTTCACACATTAGAAAGGTTCCCTTATCCTTGCATGATGGTCAGTCAAATAGTCTATCAAATATATTACATGTGTTATCAATCACATAGAATTTAGTATCTATTGGCCAAATGATAGAACAATGGATTTAATGCAAAAGATTATTCTATAGGAGAGTTTAATGATAAGTGTAGGTTGGTTACAAAGGAAGTAGAGTTAGCCACATGTTTACCTGAGATGATGGAATTCTTACTATGAATATTGCCATGTATTCTAAAGGCAAAGAAGTCGTTGTAGATATTGAAATATGGTACAAATGTATTGGACATACAAATGTGCAAAGGCTGAAATTAATACAATCTAGAGGATTGGTTATAAGGTTACTTGCTTTTAGAGTTGCATGATTTTATAAAGTGTAAAGCATGTTAGTTCAGTAAGCAAGCAAGACAACCCTTTTCACATGACAAAGATGTGAGCAGAAACATACTTGATATTGTACATATAGATTGTTGGGGACCTACACAAAACATATCTCTTGGTGGTAGCAAAATATTGTTACGTTTATTAATAATTGTTTAAGAAAGCTATGGATATACTTCATGAAGGAAAAGACTAATGTATTTGAGCACTTCAAAACTTTCAAGGCTACTGTTGAAATAGAAATGAGCTTGAAAGTTAAGTGTTTTGAGATTAGATGGAGGGAGAGAGCACCTCTCTAATGAGTTTAGTGACTACTTGAGATCTCATGGGATAAAGAGACAATTTACTTATAGATATAACCAAGATATAACGTCATAGCAAAATGGGATTGTAGAAATAAAAAATAGGTATATTACATAATTTGCATGGGTATTGATGGTTGAAAAGAGTATGTTGAAACATTTTCTCATCTAAAGTTGTTAATGCTACTATCTATATTATGAAAAAAAAATCCCACAACCACAGTTCATAGGATGACCCCCAAGAAATGCTTTACAAGCAAGAAGCTCGACGTGTTACACTTAAAAATGTTTGGTTGTATTGCATTTATTCATGTGTGAGATGAGCTATGAAAGAAGTTTGATCCAAAGGTTGAAAAATGCATTTTTAATGGATACTCTTTAGAGCAAAAATGGCATTTTTGTTATAATCCTATCATCATAGGTAAGTTCATAGTGACCAAAGATGTTATCTTTTATTAGATGAGTAGTTGGTATATATCTAGTGGTGATGCATTGGATGATGATGATTATAGTTATGTGCAAAAAGAAAAGCAAGAATCTCACAGCCTTAATGGACCTTAAACATCATCTAGTACTACATCTATAGTTAGCCCTTGGTCTCAAAGACTAAGTAGTCCCATATCTTTAGGTGGATTTACAAGTGTTGCAAGTAAAGACAAAGGAAAGAAGAAAGTATCGGATGGTAATGATGCATGTACTAGTCATTTGGGATTTAATGGAGATTCTAGTGGTTTAGAGAGTTTGGATGATGAGCTTGGTATTCATTCAGTTAAGATACCAGGTGTATAGAGAGCACATGGTAATGTAAGGGCTCCATTAGCTGATCTAGTGATACATAGGTCTAGCAAGTTCAAATACCATGCTAAAATATTTGGTTTTGAAGGTTATATAGCTTACCATTATGCTTATATGGTAAAGGTAGTTGAGGATGTTGAACCCACTTGCTTTGAGGATGTTCTTGTTTATGCTCATTGGGATGCAACAATGGATAGGGAGATGGCTGCATTAGAATCCAATAAGACTTGGGATCTAGTACCATTTCCTAAGGGTAAGAAAGCTATGAGTTGTGAGTGGGTTTACAAAATCAAACATAATGTAGATGGTTCTGATAGCATATGTAAGGTTAGGCTCATTGTATAAGGCTGTGCTTAAAGGCATAGATTGTGAAGAGACATTTAGTCTAGTTGCTAGAATGGCAATTGTTAGATGTGTGATTCCTTTGAAAATACTCAAATATTATAGTTTATAGTAGATGGATGTCAAGAATGCCTTCTTGCATGGTGAATTGTAAAAAGAGGTATATATGGAGAAGCCAACATGTTATGAGGATGGATGTCAAGAATGCCTTCTTGCATGGTGAATTGCAAGAAGAGGTGTATATGGAGAAACCGATAGATTATGAGGATTTAGAGCATCTCACATACGTGTGCAGATTAAAGAAGGCACTCTATGGCCTAAAGCAAGTACCTAGAGCATGGTTTGAAAAAATTGGAGAGTATCTTATCAACACTGGCTTTTATATTTATGATATTGATCACTCACTTTATGTGAGAAAGAGAGATGCAGGTTTGGTCATCATAGTCATCTGTGTAGGTGACTTGATTATTATAGATGATGGTGATAGTGGGATTGCTAAAGTTAAGGACTTTTTGAAAAAGACATTTGGGATAAAGAATTTGGATGAGCTGAGATACATTTTGGTTATTAAAGTGATCAGGTGTGATGGTGGTATATGGTTGTCCCAAAGGCAGTATGACTTGGATATGTTGTCCAAGTATGGTATGATAGTATGTAAGGCTCTTTTAGTGCCATTGGAGCAAAATGTGAAGTTGAGTGTGAATGGTGGGGATGAGGTAGAAGACCGTTGAGAAATAGAAAAATGATGTATGCTACACGAAAAGGTGCTATGTATCCCATAAGCACAGTGAGGAGAGTAGAATAGGTTGGAAAGCTATATAAGCTTATATTTGGTCATTATTTCAAAAAATGTCATGATACATTTATCTTTCAGTTAGTATTTTTGTCAAGCGTCTTTGTCCATTACACAAGATTGTATTTATGAGCCCAAGCTTCCATCATGGAACCTAATTCACTTATGTAACAATCAATCTAATCATTATCTATGTCATTATGAAACTAGTCTTCATCTTCCAACCTCTATAGATGCCATGCTCTAGATCTGTGTTTTTCACATGGTATCAGAGCTCAGCTAAGCATGGTTTAACTTCCTTCTCTACTCTTTAGCCCCTCTTCATCTCCTCACAGCTTAGGTTGAGTGGTTAAGATCATCTCTTACCTCTATCTCCACTTTACCTTCTTATTTGCTATAGCCAAGAAGACCTGCAACACTTGGAGTGCTTATATCTTTTCATAGAGAGCATATTCTTTAGAGCTTCCTTCTGTGGAATTCTTTTGCACTCTAAGATGCTCCATCCCATTACCTAAATTGGTTCAAATAATGCATGGACTCATCAATATTGTCAAAATTTTTCCTCTCTATTCTGAACTGCACCCTTGCTGGTTGTACGGTTGTCATTATCTACTTGCTATTGCAATTTCCTCTGCGAGACCATAGGGATTTTCTAGCCTATCATCTAAGCTCCCTAATCACTAAAGGGTTTCCCAAAATACTCTCTCCGTTGATCACAATCTGATAAACCCTAACTGTCATCTCTGTGTGGGCAGCCATAGCCATTGACCTTCAAGGTCATAAAACCTTTCATTTTCTTACTTCTCTCAGTCCATTGAAGACTCTATCACTTTGGTCTTACTGAGCACTCAATTTTTAGCAAAGCATCACACTAAATCAACAAGCAAGAAGAAGATCAAGCATCAACATCTAACATTGAGCTCCAAGATAGTATCTTTTTAATACTCGTGCAATGTTGTTAAAAACTAATCGTCTTGTGTCTCTTAACACATTGAAGTACAACTCTTTTCTAGTTGATTTTCTCTTTATAAAAAATGGCAAAGCTCAAACAAATAGCAGAGTTCAATGGACAAGGCTTCCATGCTTGGAAGGAAAAGACCATGTACCACCTCATGAGGAAAAACCTCTGGGATCTCTTTAAAGATGATGAAGGTGATCCAAATGGTAGGAAAGAAGATTCAGAAAGTGGGATCGTGGGATCCTTGCAGTAGCTCCACCAAAATCCAAAGAATGGAAGAGGATGAATAACAAGGCGCTAGGCATTATTGCCTGGGGACTAAGTGATGATGTGCTACATCATATCTCAGGCATCAGAGATGCTAGAACTGCTTGGGAGGAGCTTGACAAGATCTTTGGTACCCGAGAAAAGATTTCAAATGTAAAATTACTCATACAATATTATAAACTGGATATAAAAGATGGTGCTTCCATGACCATACACATTAACAAGTTCAAGAGTTGTACTGCTTGCAAGTATAAATAAGGATCCATATGAGAATCTTGTGTCCACCCTAAGTAATGTTTGAAGTCTCTCACTTAAAATACTGAGCACTCACTACTTGATGGAGAAAGCAAAGTTAAAAGTAAGGATGCAAAGGAACACACCACCAAAGATAGTCTATTGTACACCAAGGGCACTTATGGAGAAAAAGGCCGTGGTTGAGGACTCAACACCAACAACAACAAGGATTAGATTATATGCCATTACTGTGGCAAGACTGGCCATATAGCCAGTGAATGTTTTCATAAGAAAAGAGTATAGAAGATGCATAATGATCATCACCAGAACCAGTTCATGAATAAAGAAGAAGAAGAAGATGATGTTTCCGCTACCATCAATAACTCTAACAAATTATTCTTAAGAATTTTCATTGTATCTGTCATATGTTTTTCCCATAGTGGATCTCTATTTTTTCCTTAGTGGAGATGTAAAGTTTCAAGCTTTAACTTGACTAGGCTGCCTATGAGCTAGTCTCTCAGACCATGTCACCATGTAGGGGGGGCAAAAGCCAATAAGTGTAGGGACTCATCATTTGAGGGGGGCATTGAGAAATAGGCGATGATGTATACTGCAGGAAAAGGTGCTCTAGATTCCATAAGCATAGCGAGGAGAATGGAACAGCTGGAAAGCTATATAAGCTTGTACTTAGTCCTTGTTTCAAAAAAAAGTCATGATACATTTCTCTTTCAGTTAGTGTCTTTGTTAAGTGTCATTGTCCATTATACAAGATTGTGTTTATGAGTCCAAGCTTCCATCTTGGAACCTAATTTACTTGTGTAACAATCAGTCTAATCATCTCTATGTCATTATGAATCTAGTCTTCATCTTTCGCTCCATAGCAACCATGCTCTAGATCCGTGTTTTTCACAAGACCATACTATGTTTAAAAGGATAGTAGGAAGTTTGATTTGCATGACTATCACAAGGCTAGACTTGCACTATGTTGTTAGCCTTTATAGTCAATTTATGTAGATACCTAGAAAGCCTCACTTGGATGTAGTTAGATGCATATTGAGGTATATGAAGACCACTTTGCATTTTTATGAGGCAAGTAAGGATACACAACTATTTAGATACATAGATGCAAATTGGGCTAGTAGCATGTTTATCTACCAATGGATTCATATTTTCCCTTGGTAGTGCAGTAATTATGTGGAGCATCAAAAAACAACCTATAATAGCTTTATCAAGCACAAAAATTGAATACAGAGGTGCTCCTATGGTAGCATGTGAGGTGGTATGGCTGCAAAAGTTATTGGGTGATTTGGATGTGCAGGGAGATGGTCCAATTTTCATTCACTGTGATAAGATGAGCAGCACACAGTTAGTTAGAAACCTAGTGTTCCATGTTAGGACAAAACACATTGAGATACAGTACCACTTTGTGAGAGAGAAGGTACTTGCAAAAGAGATTGACTTGGTATATGTCATCACACAAGATCATATATCTGACATTTTTACAAAGGCATTGTGTGCAGAGAAGCTTACTTGGAGTTGTAGAGATATAGTTGAGCTTGAGAGGGAGTGTTTAGATGGTAAGCTCAACACATGTGGACATTGATGATGGATTGCATGGCTAGATGGGTCCGCATGTCTACACTTAACATGTCGATGGTCATTATGATTCTCACATGACCACTAACTTATCAGTTATTATATTTAGTTTGGTGCATCTATCTATAGTTGGCATGGTTATAGTACAAGTTGATTAGTATAGTCAGTTATGCACTATTTGACTTAGTAGACCACTTTCCTTTATGTTGTATCGTATCTATACTTTGTGTACATTGTATTATGAGAAGAGTAATAATAATAAACCAACAAGAAAATGTTTTGGACTCCATCTCTCTTCTTGTGTTCTTGAGTGAGCTTTCTCTTGTGTATATGGTGTGTGTTTGGCGCAGCAACTCAAGAAAGTCCCCTACTGTGAGATTCTTGACACCTCCAAGCGAGGAAAATATATCACCCCAACCGCCAGCTTCAAACTTCTTTGACTTCTCTATTGGCACCACTTTCATCGAACCAGAGTGATAGCTCATGGCAGAGTACTACCAAGTGCTGGAGTAGTGGAATATCAAAGCCAAGGAGCGCATCCAGGTGCTTCAGTAGAGGTACTGCTTGACCTAAATTAGGATTGGAAGGTGGAATTTGACCTTCTTTGGTAATAGATCCTAGAGGAACATGAGGTCAAAGTAGCCTAGGAAATGAAGAAGGCTAGCATTCCCAATCTAGGCCAAGACCCATGCCTTGCCTTAAAGCACTGCGTTGCCAAAGTGCCCATCTCTAATCCATGATTAGAGTCACGGCCTGGATCAAGAGGAGGAATCCCCAAATCTTGATGATCCACGTAAGAATCACGAAGGCGGTAATCCCAACCCCTTACTACCTCCCATTCCACTCTTGGCCCTTATTAAACCACCTCCACCCTCAAACTAGATCCAAGATGATGATGCACCCAACAAAGAGGATGATGACGATATCAATGAGTAAATTTTGTGGATCTAAGTCTATCGTGTGTGTCATTGTTAAAGGTGCCAATAGTTAGTAGTCTTTAAAGCAGTGAAGACTATCTGGCATGGCACATGGGTGGAGAGAATGTCATAGCAGGTAGCGGGCTATATAAGGAAGTGAGCAAAAGTGATCGGGGATTGCAAGCACACACATAGTCTAAGAGTTCAAGGATTAAAGGGTTCTCATGCTTCATTGTTAGACCCTTTGCGAGTCCCTTTGACCAGTCTCTCTTGACTAGCATTCTGAGTGCTCTCTATCACCAGAGCCAATCTTGTATTGCTCACAGTCACCACATCTGGCAGTCATACTGCCATTGACCTATATCGTGTAATTATCTTATATTCATGATGATCCGATGATCTTGCATTAGTCGTTCCCAAAGTCATGTATCACTACGACTTTTTATCTATGATAGATGTATTGTTCTTATTTCAACAATATATTTTGGGTTGATCTTTTGAGTACACTTGGTATTTGATCTCATTGTTGTGACTATGCCTAGATCTATACCACGTACTGCTAAAACTAACAAGTGTGATATCGGTGTTCACTTGTGTCATTTTTGAGTATCTTTGCCCTCTATTCTATGGCGGTAGTGCTTGAACCTGATTAAAGTTTTAAAGCATCACTAATTACATCATGGTGACCTTGATTGCTATCAAAACCCTCAACTTCTAATGGTTGAATACTAATGCAAGCCCATTCTTTTCACATGAGCCTTGTTCAAACAGGCGATATCCACTTAAAAGGATGCCAATCTATGTGGATGAATAGTTGTTCACACAATGCATTTCCTATGATCCTTTTAGATGCTTGTAGTTCCACATTTTCTCTCCTAGCACTTCATTCTCTATGATATCCTAATATATCTTGTTTACGAGCAGACTACTTGTCCATATTGGAAAAGCTATGATACTTCAAAAGAGCTTTAAAAATGCAACAATATTTGCAACAAATTTAATGGGCCAACCAATTGGTTTTAGCTCCTCATGTGTGAGAGTTCTTTGGATGATAGCTCTCCTATACCATCATGAGCTCTCCTTTGCTATGTCTCCACATAAAATTAATTTTGCATCATCTCAAGACTAGTTAGTTAATAGTATTAAGACACACAAAAACATGGTCTTTTGGATTTGAGATATGTGGCACACTAATATAACCAAACCCAATGCCTATTGAGAAAGTTAAGTCCTTGATATTCTGGCCACATGCTATGCAAGCATAAGCAATGCTACATAGAAAGAGTGTCATGTGCCTTATCATCCAAGATATAGAAGTGTAGAAACTTATGCATCCTGTTGTGTTTTGGATGAACACAAGTGATTTACAGAAGAACAGTGACCCTAGAAGAAAACTAGTGCATAGATTTGATTTTAATTTTCTCTTTAAATATATAATTTTATACAAATTCAATAATTGACATCACCATATTATTAGATGATCCTTGAATTGTTCAGCTTGCCATCTTGCAAAATAGTTATGCCTTATCAGTTTCCTGATATGACTTTCAAGTAAGGATCTAAAAACCTTATAGTCCCTTTTCTTTATCATAACTCCTTGTGCTTCTTTGTACTTACTTCTTCATGATTATTACCATAAGTGACATCTTCAAACTCCTTGATTGTAACCTGAAAAGAATTTGTTGACACTTCTTTTGGCTAGTATGTCGAATTCTTTGACCCACATTGACTACATTGCCCTTTCAAATATGCTTTGAAATGAAATGAAGCATTCGTAGCCTTTATGCAAAGTAAGGAGTCCCATAGAGTGGTCACATTGATGTATGTATGATTGGTAGCTTGGCATGTTGTTAAGGGCGCTTCATTCGACATGCACAATGAACACCTACAACCACATGTAGCACCACGAACAATAGCTTTGCTTTGACTCAATGTAGTTACCACATCTTCAAGAAAATCATTTGAACATGATAGCTGTAACAGCTTCAAGCCCTCAAATCACCATAGAGAAATTCTAACTTCTAGATGCTCTTCATGAAACCTCTTATACAACTCTACCTGCATATAAGTTGGACAATATTTTCAAGTGTCAATGACCAAGATTCTAAACAAACCTTAAGAGTTTAGGCATTGGCAGTAAAAGTGGAACTCTTCTCCATTGAGGAGAAGGAGGCACTAGCCTCACTTGAGAATGACATGAGAAGAATTAAAAAGATACAAGAATGATTAAAACATAGTAGGGTAAAGGAGCTAGTTAAAAAAGGGTACCAATAAGATGAAACTTTTTTACTCTAATGAGCTCTAGTAACATAACAAAGACATTCAATTTTGCAGCTTAAGTTAAATTAGAACTTTTGATTGGAGCATCTAGGGTTCAAATGTTGTCGTGCTTTTGCGCAATAGTAGTTTTCTTTTCAAAGTGCCTTGTTATGACCCGTACGGATTATAGCTTTGGTCATCCAATCTAAGAATTGAGGCTCGAGCAACATTCAGCTGCAACATGGCCATCACGACGAGTACGAGTGCCATGACTGCTGTTGTCGCTCTCATGGTGATGATGATCGCGGGCTGATTGGCCTCGCTTGAGCTGGCCTCAGCGCACGATATTAACCCAGGCCAGTACAAGAAGAAGAGTAATAGTAGTGATATACCTCCCGGCCAATACAAGAAGAAGCAGCAGGAGCCTTCCAAGCCCCCTAGTGACTATAAGCTCTACCCTGCCAAGAAGGCTATCGAGAAGCAGATGGTCGCCTTGGCCGTGGAAGGAGTGGTGGTCTGCCAGAACTGCAACCACATCGGCTCCCACTCTCTCAAAGACGCCAAGCCCCTTGCAGATGCGCATATATAAATCACACACACACACACACTCTCTCTCTCTCTCTTTCTCTCTCTCTCTGTGTCGCCCCACCCCGCCCCCCAACACACACAGCTTGAATATGTAGCACACTAACATTCCCTTCATGGATCCTCTCGAATCTCAATCCAATACCATATTATTGTGTGCAGGTGCCAAGGTTCAACTTGCCTGTAGGGATTGGCAGTACAAGACCTTCTTCTATCAGACTGCCACCACTGATGCACATGGCTACTTCTTGATCCGCGTGCCTAACTTTGACTTTATCAAGTACAAGCCTCTCCAGACTCCAGGCTTGCAAGGTCTTCTTG
This sequence comes from Lygodium microphyllum, assembly GCF_053477565.2. NCBI lineage: Eukaryota > Viridiplantae > Streptophyta > Polypodiopsida > Schizaeales > Lygodiaceae > Lygodium > Lygodium microphyllum. Next base: position 73,282,891 of record NC_141163.1, read on the forward strand.
GTCTCCTCCCCAAGCAAGGACTGCAATTTTCGAAGTGACATCGGCTTCGGGAAGCAAGGAGCGAGGCTGCGCAAAGTGGAGGATTATCCTGCTCGGGGGCCCCTCTACTCAGTTGGCCCATTCGCCTTCGCACCGGCCCCATGCAAGTTCCCACCACCTATTTACAAGTCGGCCCCACCACCCATCTACAAGTCACCACCACCTGTCTACAAGTCACCTCCTCCCTTCAACTCCCCTCCTGCTCACTACCCTCCACCACCATACAAAGCTCACAACTAACATTGCCTCTCAAAAGGATCCTGCCCCCCTCGCTAGGTCCTCCGACTTTTCTAGGTTTAGTTATAAAAAATAACACCGTCCTTGTATTCCTTCAATTCTACGGTTATGCTTTGGTGGATGTTCAACATCTCCAAGTGACATCAATAAAAATTCCAAAGCATGCCCTTACTATTGTCACCAATTAAAAGACCAAAATCTCAATATTCATTTGATCCTCAATTCCATGACCGTAAATTTGTCTTGTTGGTTCAAAAAAGTTGGACTACGGCCAGCGTGTCATTTTTACCAAGAAGAACAATGCATTGTTCTTAGGAGGAATTATGCATTTACACCTAATAAGCTTTCATTAGATTCTAGGTCCATCCCTCGTGGATACATTAACTATAAGGAAATTTAGAGGCTAAAAATATCTTAAAATACAAGGCATTATGCTATACTTCCTAGTGCAAAAAACGCCATTATGAGTACTTTTACAAGTAGAAGCAGTAGTGGCCTTCAAGAGCCCAAGTAGGAGGCAAGACAAAGGCTAGAGAACAAAGTGTACTTGCTTGTTCACATTTGTTGTCAACCAGCTTAGAAAATAGGAAAGGGGGTTGGCCACTTATAAATGACATCAAATGTAATGAAACATATTAAAAGAAATCAAAATGGGGGCATGTTGAAGTACGTGGCTATGAACAACATGATTTTCCACTTTATTCCTTGATTATCCCTCCCTCATCATGATTTTCAACTTTGATGCATATAATTTGTAGAAAATATAGATTGTTCGTTTTCTCAACACTAACTACAATGCCACACAATATTTGTGATTTGTTATGGCTTATTCAACATAGGCAAGATGGAGGCTAGAAAACAAATTGTACTTGCTTGTTCCAATTTGTATGAAAAAGACATTGTTGTTTGGACACCTTAGAAACTCGGAAAGGGGTTGACCACTTATAAAAGAAATCAAAATGGGGGCAAGTTGAAGTATGTGGCTACGAACAATGTGATTTTCTACTTTGCTCCTTGATTGTCTCTCCCTCATCATGAATTTCAACTTTGATGCATATAATTTGTATAAAAGATAAATGGTCCATTTTCTAAACACCAATAACAATGCCACAAAATATTTGTGATTTGTTATGCCTTGTTCAACATTTGGAGACATTTCCGAAGTGTGGTGTTCATAGGTATTGACAAGACTTGCAAGTGCAAACCATCCCTCAAAAGGTTCTTAAACACTTTTCACTTATATTACCGCATGTACGTATACGTCACATGTTTTGTATGTAAGGCATAGCGAGCTTGACAATGTGGCATGCATAGAATAGATCCATAGATGGAGTCCAAAGAATATCAACAGATTCACATGCATGGAGCTACATTGACTCCATCTTTCCAGGCTTGCATGAGAGCCAAGAAATCTTTGGCTTAGTCTTACAATGGATGGAATGAATCTATTCAATCTCTCTGCTCAACTTCTTGCAGTGTGTGGCCTATAGTTCTTCTAAACTACAACATCCCACCATGGCTTTCTACAAAGAAAGGACACCTGATCCTTATCTTGCTTGCTCATGGGCACTACAAAATCAAGAACATGGAGATATATCTCCATCCATTAGTTGACGAGCTCAAGATTTTGTGGGAGAAGGGGATCGCGCTGTCAAAGACATGAGCAAGCATGATGGTCAGCAGTCCACTAATAATACGAGCCATTCTCATGCAGATCATACATGACTTTTTGGGATTCAAGGAGTGCTCAGGTAAGTGGGCTTCCATTCTCGTTGTTGATATCTAATATGGCTCACTCAAGTTTGTGTTGACTAGATAGGGGTATTGTGATAGGTCTAGTTACCTCAAGTTATCATGCATGTCCATTGTATGAGCCACAATTAGACTCCCAAAGGTCACGGACCATGAAGAATATGGTATATCAAGGATATGCAACTTTTTTGCTAGAGGGTCATGAACTGAGAAAAGGTTTCAAGAAAAAAAATGAACTCACAAATGGGCCCTTAAAAATAATATAGTTTAAGATGTGGGCCTTTTGGATTGTCCAATAAGAAGGTAGATGCTAACATCCATGGTGGACGGGTGAATCTTCTCTCTTTAAATCTTGGGTTTTTATTAAAAAAAGGGATAGTGGGGGATTTAAAAAAAGGGAGAATGAATAGTATATAGAATTTGAGTTTCTATTACCTCGTATTTTCTCCCCTTTTTTTGGAGAATTTTCAATTTTGGTTTTTTTCCCTCTCACAAAATCAGTTTGACCTAAAAGTTGAGTAGTTGACCACTTTCCCTCTCTTCTCTATAGTAGTGAATTTTTGTCTCCATTGAAGCTCCCTAGTGAGAGTAATTAGGGTTTTGAGCATTCTGTTTACCTATGCACTTTCTTCTCCATGAAGCTTTAGATTTTGAGCAAAACACATGTGCCCATCTCTCTTTGCATTTTCTCTTGTTTGCTATTTTTTCAATAGGGTTTGATATCATTTCTTATTGTTATTGTTGTTTTATTGCAGAGGTTGTTTTGGGCACGAGGCATAGGTGCTCATCTCTCTCTCTCTCTCTCTCTCTCTCTCTCTCTCTCTCTCTCTCTCTCTCCCCCCCCCTCTATATGTGTTATTTCTCTTTTATGTTGTGCTTTCAATAGAATTTGATATTGGTTCTCATTGTTGTTTTTTTGCAGAGTTTATTTGGAGCAAGAGGCCAAGGTATTAATCTCTAGCTCTCTATTTGGTTTTTTTTGCTACTATCTTTTCAATATAGCATGACGTTAGTTCTAATCCTTGTTATTGTTTTATTGCAAAGATAATTTTGGGTGACATTGCATAAGTGCTCATCTCTCTCTCCCTCTCTCTTTCTCTCTCTATGTCTCCTTTTTACTACTATTTTTTCAGTATACCTTCATGTAAATACTAACTCTTGCTATCATCTTTTGCAAAGATCAATTTGGGAAATATTGGATAGGTGCTCATTTCTTTCTCTCTCCCACATACTCACACACTATCTCTTTCTTCCTCTCTGTGTTTTCCCTTTTCTACTATCTTTACAATAGGGTTTGGTGCTAGTTCTAACTTAAGGATCAATTGTTATTGCAACGCTTAACACAAGGTAGAGCATAGATTCTGTAGCTCGATTTATGGGTAAATCTACCATATTTTGTGGTGCCAAAATTTATTCATTTGATTAGTGACTTTATGTTTTATGGGATTAATGTTTTTTTTCCATAATTTGCAATGTGTTTTGATCAGCAACGATTCAATCTTATCTTCAACAGATCATCTTATAGGTAAATTGGCCCTATTTTGTGTTGCTTCTATTCATGCAGCTATCTAGATATTTTTTGTTAAAAGGGATTCATGCAAGTATTTTTTTGTACATGCAGCTATCGTACAAGGTTTAGAGTATTTTTTTGTACATGCAGCTATCGTACAAGGTTTAGGTAAAGCACATAATTCTCGATTGACTATTTTGTTGTGGTGAGTGATTCCTTTGTGCTAGATGATATGGATATGCTGAAAGTAAATGGTTCAAAAATCCTCTGCTTTATTGGTCCTATGTGTCCATTCGGATCTCCATGCTAATGGGCAATTATCCATGAAACTCTTGTATCATATCATCTATATAACGCACAATGTGTTGAGTCATAGAATATCTCAGGTGTCAATCCAATGTGTGTGTTAAGATTTGCATGCCATGTGGCTGCTATCCTTGTAACAACTACTCTGTAATACTCACGTTTCATACAATATATTGAGTCAAATCAAACTCCTATTCATTATAATGAAATTTATTTTAGAAAATTTCTCTGAGTATTTTTGTGTTATAATTTTTTTCATTATATTTCATGTAAATGGTATGATTAAAGTGATGCCTTGAAATTGAATCTATACTTTGTGTCGATGTACATATCCATATGCATTTTGATATTGATATTTGTATATGTTTACAAAAGTGTAAACATCTCTTAATGCCATGTTGCTTTGTATGGCATATTGGTGATTACTAGACATACTTAAAATACTTGTTCTTTAGGGGGGTTAATACATACTTCTTTACATCTAATGCCTAGGTTATAATGCTGAGAGAAGAACAAGCATTCTGTCGATAGAAGTATGTAAGAGAAAAGATGAAGGGACTTGGATCACTGATATATATCATTGCTTGTCTTGGGTACATATTCATCCAAGTATGAAGGGAGCTTTCAGGGTAAAAGCATCTATAATTGCACATGTATCAAAGCACTAGAAGGGTAAAATTCTAGCTCTCAAACAAAGGAATGTTGATTCTCACCCTATAACAGACCCGTTGGTACAACATGTATTCATGCAAAAACAAATACATATTGCTCCCACTGTGCCCTTTCAACGAAACATTACAAATAGTAAATATTTGCAACTCATTGAGAATGAAACATTTCATGATATCTATGTAACTACTTGTCTCATATTTATAGAAGTATACCCTTCGTATTCTTATGAGTGGCAAAATGTCAAGAGTTTCATAGGTCCTTTTAAGTGTTACCACCTCAAAATGGGTAGATTGCTCTTTGAGGGGTGTACAGCTAAGCAGCTCGTACAAGAACTTTTTTTTTCTAAGACTCCAAGTACATATTTCCCAAGGGGGGTAAAGAATATGGAACCCTTGAGCCTATGCACATACCGAATCTCAATAGCATAGAATGGCCATTGTGTAGTAGTGACATTTTGCACATATGTAGCACAAAAATTTCAACAGACATATTGAACTCTATGAAGCCGAGCATTGGCTCAAAGAATGTACATCTAAGCTAGTTCATACCAATTGCAATTTTTGCACATATGTTCAAGGAATGTAAGGGTTTGAGATGTACTAAAAGCATGTATCTCATAAAAAGTGCATCGACGGAGGTTTATGTAACAAGGATTCTAGGCAAAACTTGGACACAAAAAGTGACTCACAATCCTAACACAGTGGAGTGTCGAGTCATCACAACAAGGGACACGACTTTCAGGTAAATTTTTTCTCTCTTAGTTGACTATTATCTTACTTTGGGATGTATAAGCTAACTTTCCTTTCCAATTACATGTACTTTGTCACACGATAGACTTTATGCCTAGTGTTCAAGTATCGTAGATGGAGGATGCTCAAGGGTAAATGGTTGTGCTTTGATTAAGACACACGTGAAAGTACAATTGTGGATGTTACTGTCATTTGTGAGGGCCGTGAGCCCCAAGTGTTGCAAATGGAGTATGATTGGCCCTTGAGTATAATGCGCTAGGAAATTACAACGTTAATACAGAATCCACCTACTAGCTTCTATTTTAAACTAGATGGTAGGAAAATTTGAAGATGAGCTGAGGATACAGTTACCAGTGGAAAGTGTGTGGCTCCACATATTTTAGAAATTATAGATCTGTGGCTATCCGAGCAACAACTAATAGCTTGGCTTCCCAGCAAATTGGATAACACAGAAATTAAGAATGCACTTGATATGTGCTAGAGTCACATGAACTTAAGATATCATTCCTTCGAGTTGCCTTAAACTATCATTAACCATTTCTAGGATAATGGTGACATCCTTTTGGAGGGGTAGACCTAGCCTCTCCAATAAATCCATACTCATAATAATTATGGATGATCACTATGCTTTCAATCATGATGCCATCCATGTAAGCTTGCACCTTAAAGCAATGTTTTTCACATGCTCCCACCATTCACTACCCACTTAATTAACACCAACAAACTCTATAATATAACCCGTTTTTTGGATTTCTTGAAGTCTTTACAAATGTTAGGGAACAATCAAATTAGTTATAGCATATTTACGTTTGATTTGACGTCACATAAAGCATTCATTAAACCAAACTTGCAAAAGTTTGCTTTTCTTCTCTTTCCACACCATCCTCTCTTTTGATTTACTAATGGCCTTAGCAGCCTCCTTCACTTTTGCATTATGTTTACTTTTAACCATGGGCTCTTCTAAAATACCATAATGTTTAAGAGGACCTGCTTGGGTATTGGCATTCACATAACCTTATTGTTAATCAGACCAAGCTTAGAGTTATCTTTTCTTGTACTAGGGCCATCCTTTTGATCTTCTTTCACTTTTTGACCTCTAGTAAGCACTCTAACATTGTTAAAAGCCACATCCTCATTAATTGGAAGCATCTCAACTAAGATGACCCCACTCAGTATTTCCTTTAGGGTTGATTTTTCCATTTGCAAGATTTGCTTAGGGCCCTCCCCTTGAGTATTCCCATTATTTACATGATGCTTCATAGGAGAGAGAATTAAGTCTACTCCAACAAGTATTGACCATATGGCCTGACTTTTCATATATATTACACTTCACATGAGGACAACATTATGGAAGGTCCTGACTACCACACCACTTGCAACTAAACTTCAATAGAACCATGTGATTAGGATTCCTAGTGTAAACTTGAAATATTTAAAAATATGGTATTTATGTAAAATAATATACTTGCTATACACTTTCAACATCGATGCATTTCATATGCATGTGAACTTTACAAAGACGTTAAGTAAAGCCATAACTAAATATCATATGCGAACAATACTTAATGATTTAAAACTTAAGGTTTTAAAGGTAGAACTAGTTTAGTTCTTGTTTCATTGTTTCATTTCACACTTTCTCTCTTCATCTCTTTACATCCACCACATCCCTCCTACCTATTATGATGGAAGCTTGCACACACTTTGATGAGTGGATCCACGAGACTATCTTTGCCAGCCAAGGTGACGAAATATTTCAAGTTTTCTCTAAGAAGTTCAACCTTGAAAGTGTGCTCTCATCACTGGATCCCCCCCTTTAGGTTTTGGAAGACTTGGGTGCCTTTAGAACATCTCATGGTATTTCAGGCAGGGAAGAATTACCAAAAATTGGTGAATAGGTGTCTGGTCCACATGGATCCTTTGCACAGAGTATGCACTGTTCCCATGGGCAATGCAACATGTACATCACCTTTGGATCTCATGAGTGTGATTTTGCCTTGGCAATTTACCTCCTTGTATTGGATTCTCCCCTAGAGGAGGAGAGCGATGAAGATACAACTTCACATGTTGGTGCTATCACGTACATGGGAGAAGAGTCAATTGAAGAGCTCATAAATGTTGAAGAGGAACATCACGTGGTGGCAGAGCAAGGGTTGGCTCTCATGGTGCCATCTTTTTCAAAACAGCCACAAGTCGACAAACCCAACCTTGTCTCCTTGACGCCCATTGAAGTAGATGGTGTACAGTACTTGTTTCTGTCAGATGTGCTGCAATACTTGAAAATCAAGGAAGAAGAGTTGTTTTCCATCCTAGTCAGGGATTCGATGGAAGACCTGATCGATTATGATTACACAGATGTGCATTCGACGATGGCAGATATTGGAAGATACGATGGCACAAGCTTAGATACACTGAGTGCCATCATAGCAGCGCAGGAGCATATTACCTCGGTTGAAGAAGATTACCTTGTGCCAAATGCTGAATTTGAAGCACTATAGCATGATCTATTTGGACCAAGGTCCCAGCTTCCTACCAAGGAGTTTGTAGATCCCTCTGTCCAACGAGATGTCTCGTTGAAACACGAGGAAATGAAGATACAAGATGATATGGAGAAGGTGAGATTTCTAACTACCATATATTTTTATGCGATGAAACTTGACGGTAGGGTGGCAAGAAAGTGGCCCCAGACGCCAAACTTCGGACATGGAAGTTGCAATCATCATTTTTTGCCAAGATTTCATCAATGGACTCTAGGGGACCCGATGCACCCTACTGTCAAGTTTCGTTGCTTTCTGATAACTCCAGGTTAGTTGCTAATTATATTGTTTGATTTGACTTTGTCATTTAGGAAATATTGTATATAGATGAGTTTGCATCAAGGCAAGGAGGAGCTTGGCATGCGGATCAACAAAAGGATTCAACTCTAAAGGAGAACATTGGGAACCTTGTTGCAAACTTGGTGGTTTTCCATAAGAAGTGCTCAACAATCATGAAAATTCGAGCTTGGACCTTTTCGAGCAATACCTATGACATCTAGCTTGGAGAAGGTGGTGCTAGTCAAGCACTCAAAGCTTCTTTACTTGTTTGACTAAACGTGTAGTGGAGCAATATGTGTGCTTGCTACATTAGGTGACCGTGCTAAAGTGTCAGATCCGCTTCTATTGGAGAAAGAGCTGAAGGGGAAGCGTGTCATTTTTGAAGTAAAGAAGGAACTTATATTTTCATCGGAAGCTAGCCCCTTACTATTAGCCATCACATCTATTTCTCTTGATAAATATAAGATATTTTACTTTGTCCCTATAGATAAATATTTATTGAATAAATGTGTAGTTCATGTAAGTGTGACGATAATGCGTAGTACATGAATGACGCATTCACATATGTTAACATAATCCAATTTAATTATGTCTATGTGTAGTACTGCACTTGTGATTGTGCATAGGCAATAACGTAACTCGTATTTGTATGTATTACTACTTTCAATGATGCGTACATTAAACAAAAATTAAAAGTCGTGCATTTCAAGAAACAAAACAAAATAACTTTACTCAATTATTTGAATTTAGTTTACATCGCATGAGATATTTTATATATGAATATATATATGTGTGTGTATATATATATATATATACACACACACACACACACACATATATATATATATATAAATATATAAATAAATATATAAATATATATATATATATACATATACACATATATATATATATATATATATATATATATTCCAATGTGGCAGAGTATACAAAATTTTTTGGCCTTTCAAGATGCTCTGGTGCTATAACACTCATTAGAAAACCTTACATCATTAATCTCATAACCTATGGAGGAGTCCCCTTGCCATGTCAAAGCCGAACAATAAAGTTCATATCTTTATATGTGATTGTGACGTGCTTTGCATGGATGGCCGCTAGCTATGTATCATTGAACAAGTCGATGAGAAACCCCTCTACAGTCGTTTGCAAGGCCTCCATAGCTGTAGCAATCCACCTTCCTATTGATGGGCCATCCCGCCCTCACACCCAAAATATTCCCATTCCTTTTAGCTCCAAGTCTTGCATAACTTCCCGAACAACCTTATGAAAAGATCTTTTCAGGATGAGAATCTCATATCTACATTGGATTATCCTTATCTCCCGAAGGGTGATAGTGCCTGGTTTCCATCTCCTCTTCTTCTGTGGTGGTCGTTGTGCTCTATGGGGTGTACCTACTACTGCACTAGAGGAGGCTCTACCTTGTGCTCCAGGTGGTGGGCCTTAGTGTGAGGCCTTCGAAACAACGACATGCTTACTTGATGCATACCATGCAAGCTCAAGAAGGGCAAGATGGAGAAGAAACAAAGTTTAGGGATGTGAGAATGGAGGAAGCAAAGAATGTAAGATGTGAAAATGAGAAGAAGAATAAACTTTTAACCCATTTAAACCCCCAAATTTGGATTAATGCAACTTCATATGCACTGTCCATCGTGTGATCGTAAATCCATAACCTTTTATCGGAATGCGACAAAACTTCACATGCGCATCATTAGATGGCCAAGATCCCAAATTATTTTTTTAAAGAAAAAAAATACCTACAAACCCCTGGTCCGAAGTCTAGCATTTGGAGCCACTTTCCTGCTCTTGGCCACCTAACGAGTGCGCATGTGAAGTTTCGTCGCATTTTGATACAATTTAGTATTTTAAAAATTATCCGACACCAAAATTATGGATGGATCAATAATCAAGAAATCAACATCGTGAATATTAGCCCTTAGAAACTTTGCACCACATAGACTATACAAAGGCATCTTGAGTAAGTCTACAACAAGAAATGGAAAATTTTTACATGTTTTTCCTATGAAAATTGACAGTGCTAGCAAAAATTGTAAGTAAGAGTTGAAAATACAGTGAAGATGCACAGTCAGAGTTCATAGTGAAGGACATGGGTAAAAATTTAATTTATATTTTAAGGATGCATACAATAGTTTTGCACTAGGACATAGTTATATGTCCAATTCATGAGAAGAACACTATGCCAAAAAAGATAATATTGCAAAATGTGTTCATTTCATTGGAACAAATGCATCCTTCACTACTTGAAGATTTTTTACAAGTTGAAAGTCCTTGGGAGTTACAGTGATGCACTTTGCATGTATTGCACAACGCTGAGCATCAGTCATAAGTCAACTAAAAAGGCCTCTACGCACACTGTAGAGCATGAAGACATTCTTTTGTGAAGTGATCAGGTCTATCCTGACCTTGTGCCAAAAACCACCTCCTGCTTTTTGTGTGATAGAGGTCTTGCACAATCTCGCGAACAAGTCTCAAGAAGCTCACCTTTGGATTGATGAGATCAAAAGAGCGTTGATACCTCCTGATTTCTCTTAGGCTATTATACCTAGCTTCCACTTGTGTTTCTTGTGGGGATGCTAAGGAGGACCCTTGTGAGGGCAACTTGAGGAAGCTGGGTTAGGTTGAGAAGGGGGTGCATCTGAGCTAGTAGATGCTCCAAGGGGCTGAACACGATATGGGGCTCTGAGTGGAAGCTTATTTGCAACTACCTTAGGCCTAGCTATCTTTTCTGCACAAGAGATATGAGAACTCAATGAATAAGATAGAAGGTGAAACCCTCTTTTATATAACCCTAAACTGTAAGATTCATTCACATAAATACACACTCTCTTTCTTTCTTAAATTGTGAATTGCATTTACACTAAACATATTGTTCATCTTACTATCTAATTAGCTCTCTTCAAACCCATTTCCTACCTTGTCGAAGCCTTGTTTCTTGCCACTTGGCATGGTTTTCTTTGGCACTTGAGGCTTTATAACACACTCTTTTAGTGACATGACGTGATTCCATCATGTCTACAGCCAATTCATCAGCACTTTCATTTGCTTTCTTTTGCCAGAGTTTAGCTTCATCCGCTATTATAATCCTATACCACCAAGATAGCAATTGGATCATTGGATTGCTACCATACACCCCTCCACCATGATGTTTTTCTTTGCTATGCACCACACACTATCCAATGTGAATTTTCTATCCCTTGTGTGAACCAAACTTTGATGCTTTCCTTTTTTGCAAAGTATGGCCCATGTGCCTCAAGGATATGCTACAAAGACACATATCACACATTAGTAAAAATATGCTCAATAGTTTATACAATTCAGACAATTTTAAGATATTAACTTAGTACGCACCATGTAATGTGTGACAGAGCTTTTACCCCACACTTCCACCATGTTTTCATAAAAGCTATGCACATCATCGATAAATTCTTTCTTATCTTCATTGTTAAACATCATCTTGTGAATTAAGGAGCCAATTTGTTGCTTATCTTCATTGTTAAACATCATCTTGCAAAGTAAGGAGCCAATTTGTTAAGACTTATCCAAACCTTAGCTTTGGCCAACCTTGTTCTTCCTCCATTACTTTGATCAGAAATTGCAAAATGCAACTTTTTTCACCCATCGTAGTCCTGCGGCCTACGAATCATGACATTACCTTCCTCATTGATGGGTGCTAAGAGAAACTTCCTAGTCTTTGCTCCTCCAAAGCAAGGCTTTCTTGATAAGTTACCATATTTTTCTGATCTCTTCTCATCTTTTTCAATCGTCACTTGATGCTTGTTTAGCCCAATTTCTATTAGCACTCGCTCCACATTCCTGCACGTTGCAATGGCTTCTTTTTCTGGTTGCATCCTATAAGCAAAGGAAATATGTTCATATATAAGTTTCTCCATGATTCTGACAAAAGCATGCAATGAAAAAATGTGAATACAATCCAATGGAATGTTGAAGATGGGCTTCCAACTAGGATCTTCTCTATTGAGCATCGATGCACCACTTGCCACCCTTTGCCAGTTCTTCTTTCCGTCCTTTCCTTCCACCCTCTCTGTCAAGCAATATAGGCATGGATTCTTTGTATTTGCACCATTGGAGATTCCACACATGCATTTTAAAGTTTTCAAGTCTCCTGCAAGATGCCATTCAACCAATTATTGGCCATACCCTTCAACCGAGAGCATCTCACTATGTTCCTGATGATCGATGACGTTTGGAATGCTTGTGTGCATAAAGAACAACTGCAATACCTCAAATGTTTCCTTAGAAACTTCAAATGCAGCAAGCCACCACACATGGCACTTAGATTGAATACTAAAGTTCTGTGGATTGTTTTTGTTGAATTGTAAAGCTCTATTCATCAAAGTTACACTAACTCTTTCAAGCTTTACTCCTTTGATGACCTCACTTTCATCCAATTTTATAACAAACTGCAATTTACCATTACATTCCTCAACAAACATATTGTAGTATATTACCATTCCCGACTGCATCTTGTACAAGTCTAAATAGTAATTGTTAAGTTCAATGAACTTTACCTCATATGTATTTTTTGTCCCAACCTTTAGTGTTTCCATGCATTGAACATGCAAGGGATCTCATATCAGCTCAAAAACCCTTGTATTAAGTTGCCATCGAGCCTCTATTAACTTTGAAGGTTGAGGAAGAGGCACGATTCTATTTCTCTTCAGCACACGACCAAACCCAGTCTTCACACCTTTGAATATCTTTGAGTAAGTCGATGTGCTAATATCGGCCTTCTCACAAATGGATTGTACATCCACAACTGTGAAAACTCATTTGACACATCTTTTAATGTGGACCCAATCACCTTTCCCTTCACAGCCTCAAACTTAGGATTGCCCAAAGCCTTTTCCAATGTACTTGCTTTCAACAATCTATTAATACAGGATCCCACCTCATCGTCACCTAGGTTCTCATTCTGAGATACCTTGCATGCTTTGATACGTCGTTTCCACTGGCCACTATTCACAATTAACTCATTGATTGGCTTCTTCTTTCATTTGTGCTCCTATGCTAGCTTGTTGTTGATCTTTCTTAGGATGTCCTATTGTGCCTTTGCCTCCTCATATGAGATACCAATGTCATGGATAGTGTCCTGCATTGAAAGAATTTGATTGTTTTGTTGAATTATAGTGTCATTCAGCTGTACCACTTGTCCTATGAGCTGTTGTATATGAAGTTAATGTGTAGCAATCACATCATGAAATTTTTTTATGATTGCTTTGCAAGTTATAAATACATTGAATGCCTGAGCTGCCTAGTGTAATCGAGCAACCCATTTTCACCCTCTTGCATACAAACTTCAGCAAATTTGTGATTCCTGAGAAAGTTGAAGGTCTATTGTCTAAGGAGTCAATTGGGTAGATTTCCCCATCAACCCACAAGTCCACATGTTTCAATCCCGTTTGCCTGTAACTCTACGGCAGAACCCGAGGGTTGACACTGGTACACTAGGTTCTTTTGAATAATGGGGCGTATTCAATCTCTACCTCAATATGCAACTCCTTCTTTCCTATATTCATTTTACTATTAATAGAAACAAGGAGCCTGCTTGGTTGTCACAAGAGGTAGAGTGGAGATGCATAGAGAGGCACACAAAGGTGCCAAGGGAAAGGAGGGTGTAAGTAATTCACTCTATTAAGGAAGGTTGCATAAACATAGAGAAGAGGTCACAATAGAGCCATGAGAGAGAATAGATATGGGAAAAAATAGCTCAGAGAGTAGGAATGTCCATGATTTTTCATATTTTAGAAATTTCTATTTTGCCTCCAAAAAATTTCCAAAAAACATGAAATTTGATCATTTGTTTTTTTAAAACCAAAAGCTAGAATATAAAAAATCCCCAAAATATCTTAAAAGGAACTTCTGAAATTTCATTTTCCTTGCTCTCGATTAAAAAATCAATCACCTTTATCTACTAATCATTTTGAATTGAAAATGAAGCACCACACTCTAGTAACTAACTCATGTTTTAATATAAAGTTTGGTTGAAAAAATCTTCTTGAATGAGGAGAGAGAAAGAATATGAGTATATCTTTGTAGATAATATAAAAAAGGCAATATGAGATTGCAAAAGTGGAGAGAGAAGATGATTATTTTACTACTCTTCTCTTCTATTTTCCTTGTTTTAAGGAGGAGGGGGGAAGGGGGGGCACTACAATTGGAATTGAGGGGGAAGGCCCCTTGCTCTTCTCTTCCTCATCCTTATACAAGGTTTGATCATAACTTCGTCATATGAACTCCGAAAATAGTTGTCTGGGTACTCAAAATGATCGAAATGCATCTGATCGACAAGCCATCACGGGAAGAATTGCAAAAATCCATTTAAAAATATTTATTTTCGTAAATTTGATCATTTTTCTCCATCTTTTATCTTAGACGACTTATTCCCTTCCTTGGGCTATTGTTCTTATAATTGCACACACTTTCAGTACACATGTCCTCTTTTTCTTCAAGAAATACTCACCGATGATGTAAAACTTACAACCTTTTCCTCTGATCCTTGAGTCTTCAAAATAAACATTCTTTGGATATGAACCTGTTTTTTATGCAATGTGCCCTAGCGAGAAATATGGTTTTTGAAATGAAGTCCATGCCCAATCATACATGATTCGAGAAAATATGCAATAATGGATCCATGAGATGCAACCAATCAATCAATGCTCCACATAAAAATATGAATGCACTTGATGAATGTGCCTAGCCTATTTAGATGTGCTCGTGCATCATGCAAAATGTAAACAAAGTTCCTTGTTTATTTAAATCCTTAACCTCACCTCTCAATGCTGTCGTACGGATTTTGCACAGAAGTTCATGAATATCGCTCATCACAGGGATGCTTAGCAAGATGGGAGTGAAGAATTCTCAATTCCAGGTATTCATAGAACAAAAAGAATATTCAGAATTATTATTTAATTGATTACATATGTCTTGTGAGCGAGGAGAGAGGAGGGTGGCATGCGGGAGTGTGAACTTTTATCATGCTAGTTGTGAAGTTGGAGAATTTGGATGTCGAAGCGCTGAGTGATGGCCCGAGGTTATCAAGGTATGAAATTTCCATGATGTTGGATTTTTCTTCAAAGTTTGTTTTGAACTTTGTGTAAAAGTGTTGGTGTTTTTTGAACTTCATGGGCATTTGAGTGATGCTCTACCTGAAATTAAGTTTCTTTATCATTTCTGAGCTACAAGAGGCATTGTTTGGCATTTGGTTCTATGTGTGGTTCGTGTGGTGTATGTCGAAACATTTAAATTTTTGTGTTGTGTTGTGCATCTAACCAAGTCAATTTCCCCAACCGACACTCCTTAACGTCTTGTTATCGGGTTGTGAGTGAGACATGCTCTCGATCAGCACTCATGTAACAACGTGTGGCTATGGAGGATGGAGCTTGGAGGATGCTTGATCTTGCATCACGAATCATAGAGCTATCGAAGTGCTTGAGAGAGGAAGCAACTCATTTGGGCATCAAGGTAAGCTCACTACACCCCAATAGGATCGAAGGCATGTCGGCTAGGTGAGAGATAGCCATAGGTGCTCGCTTGAAACGCTTGAACAATAAGCGGTCTTTCAACGGGTCTTGGCAGTTGAGCATGAGCTCGCCACTACAGCTATGCCTACTGTCATGTCCATATATCTTTGTGTCTTCTATCTAATGCATCTGCCATATATGAATCATTCCAATCCCTATGAAAAAGAGGAATAATTTCTATAGCTATATAGCCTAGATGTAAATATGAATGTTTTTGGGATATTTGGATTTTTTCCATGATAAGAGCTAAGAGATCTACTTGCTGATCATTGGAGGAAGAATCTCCAATAGTAAGGATTCCATGATCCTCAACATACATAGTTGAAGCTTGAAATTTAAACACATTGTTATCACCATAGATATTTATAGCATAATCTCTGGAAGTATTCACTTGGAGCTAAGATTTTCTTTGTCCATGATTATGGTAGAATTGCCTAATGATTTAAAGCATTTTTACTAATCCCTTGAATACAGATGAGAGTAAAGACTAGTTCTTAGAAGCCATTAGGATTTACTAGATGATAGAGGATTTATGTACTCTTAGAGAGCCAAAATCTTACAAGCCTCATGCCTAAGCACACATAGAAACATGGCAAAACAGTAAACATGGCATGCCCAAGTTTAACAATCTCTCAAAATGTCACTAACAACCTTACTTTGGCTCTGATACCAACTCACCACTAGAAAATTGGTATTAGATTGATGAAAATTTAAGAATAAATCCAAGAAAACATAAATAAATTTATTTTAATTCTAAAATAATAATAATAAATTTAAATAATCAATTTTTACTGAATAAAGCATTAAGATACTTAGTTAAAGCTATCTTGAGTAGAAATAGAATGGTAAATAAGGCCAAGCTAAGTGTATTTGAGTGAGAAAATTTGGGCATGTTATATTCTCTTCCACTTAGAGAAATTGAGATGTCCTCATCTTGAGAGAAACTTAGGGTGTTCTTTTTGGAGGATGGATTCCTCAATCTAGGTAACATCCTCTTTTAGGAAGTCTTTTCCTTTGATTAGATATTCTCGTAAGGTATAATTTCTCAAGGGCTATTTCTTAACTCTAGGATTCTTTCAAGTTGGACTTCAAGGATCCCTTGGATTGGTATTATAACTTTTTCATCATAAGGATATGTTTTGGATTATTGGTAGCATAAAATTTTAGTAATTTTATTTGAAATACATTATGGACATTTAGATGAGGTAAAGCTAGCTTGTATGCATATATCCCAAGGCATTTGATGATTGTGTATGGCTCACAATACCTAGGCCTAAGGTTTTTTAACTTCCCAAGAGATAGGGATATTTTCTTGGGTTGTACTCTTAGGAGTTGTCAAATTGCCTTGATTTGCTTTTGCATGTCATCTAATGTTATTTTAGAGGCTTTCACCTTTATGCTTGGATTGGAAAAGTTTAGGGGAGATAAGCACTCTTGCACAAATAATGCTTGGAATAGAGTCATTCCAATGATTTGTTGGAGTAAAGTATTATAGACGTACTTTACCAATAGAAGGAATTCACTCCACTTCTTTGGCTCTCAACTGTAGTAAACTCTCAAAATATCCTTCAAGTTCTAATTTACTATTTCTATTTTTCCACTGGTTTGTAGGTAATATATGTATGCATTGAGCCCAAATATATGTATGTATCACATGGATTCAATATAAGGGGTTTTAAAAATTATATATATATATATATATATATATATATATATATACATATAGAAGGGCCCCATATAAAGGATTTACTTACAGATTGAATAGAAAAGGGTTATGCTTTATTAAGGAAAAATTCATAGATAAGGATATTTATAAATAGGCCTTGAACACACGTGATATAGAGATTACACATATAATGAATTCCTTGAGGCATTGAGGGAGAGGAAGAGAGGGAGGGAGGGAGAGAAATACAGAGAAGAAGAGAAGGGGAAGAAGTGAGGAAGAGGAAGAGAGAAAAAGAGAGATGGAGGGAGAGGGATAGAACGAGGGTAAGGGAGAGAAACATTAAGAGAGAAAGAGGGGGGAGGGAGAACACACACACACACACACACACACACACACACACACACACACACACACACACACACACACACACACACACACACACACACACACACACACACAGATTAGCCAAGACATGACATATATCATGCAAAAAAAAAGATCTACTTCAAGAAAACTATAATCTAACATCCCTAATGCCAGTAATATCCAATGCAATATCATTTTCCAGTCTCACAAGGACTGTAATGCTACGATAGATATGAAACTAATTCTGATGTGGGGTAATATGGAAAGAAGCCCCTAAATCAAATAGCCAACACTAAGAGTAAGTAGATGAAGCATCGGTCAATTGAGTAGTATTAAGAGATAAAGTAGCTAAGATATAGTCATCATTACACTCACCTTTTGCACTACATTTATCTCTTTAATCTTCACGCTGAACTTACTAGGGATAATGCTATGGTCATTAGCCTTTGCATTATCTTGTATTTTCCCTTTGCCTTTCTCCTTAGGTCATTGCACATTTTATGGCACTCCAACTGAATATGACCTTGCTACCCATAATAGTGATAGGTCAAAGATGACTTACATCTATGACACTTACTATAAGATTGCCCATGAGACTAGAACTTGCCCTTGTTGGCCTGAGAGTCTCTATTATGGTTATTACTACCGTTACCATCATTTCAGCCTTTAATAGTCAATGCATGAGGAATATGGGCTACATCAATGTTCTTCTTGTTGACCTCTTTAGTTAGTAGACCTCTCTCTACATCACTACATTTAAATTCACTCTTTAGTTAGTAGACCTCTCTCTACATCCCTACATTTAAAACCACTCTTATGCAAATGAGTACTCATAGCAATAGAAAGGTGTCCCATGACTCAAGCAGTGTAACAAGAAAGAACAAAGACTTAATATTATCTTCAAACTGAATGCCCTGCAATACCACATGAGTGAAAATGGAATGAAACTTATTCAAACAAGTAGACCTAGACATACCCTCCTTCATGCTAAGATGGGGCAAAGATCCATAGGTTTCTTCAACCAATATAGTGGTGATATAAGTCTTTGTTTTCATAAAGATCGCAAATCTTTGTCCATAATGCATAAGCACCACCCCCAATGTCAATGACATTAAAAGACACATGGTTTGATAATAACAAAATGATAGTAGATTTGCATAGCTCATCAAGTTCTACCCAATCCTCTGCACCATAAAACTCAAGCTTTATGCCCTCTAACTTCAATGGTTTAACCTGCCTCTTTTGTATCAATACTTGCCATAGTTGTGTCATTCAGTATTGAAAGTTATTGCCATCAAGCTTTTCAATAATGAAAATAGCACTATCAGCTAATGAACCTGGCATGATGATTGCACATATCTTCAAACGACAAGATTATAGGATGTTGTAAATTCAACAAAATCGCCCCTAAAAGAATCCAAAAGGACAAAAACAAATGTGCTTAGAGCTATCCATAAACCGCAATCGAAAGAGTGCCAAAGTAAAAGGTCTACTTTCCAAAAAAGTGCCACATTAAAATATATACTCTCTAAAAGGGTGCCAAAGTTAAATGTTTACTCTCCAAAAAGGTGTTAAAAATTATAATTATAGCAATTTTGTAATAAATCTAGTAGTATAGTTGAGACCACTATGGGCAAATAATCAAAAAATACCAAGCTCCCACTGCTACAAATAACTGGATAACAATCGGGATATATAAAAGCAACTATCAATAAATATGCATACAACCTATAATAAAGTCTATCATAAACTCAAAATATAACTAACCAATACATCCCATGGGCATAGGCAATGTGTATGTAAAAGATCTCAAAATCAAGTGTAGAGATCTGTCAAATACACAATTGACTGATCAGAGAGTAATGAAGCTCAATACATAACCAAGAAGCATGCATATATCACTAATATGTTGTTGACATAGGTAAGTGCATATATCTAAAGTATGTAAAATCAAATCAGCCCACTAGCAAGTGTAACTGCATCTAAGAGCATCCAAGAGAGTATGTGCACAAGGCAAGAGTCCCACTATCTCAGTAAACCAAGCTCAACTGCATAGAAGAGCCAACGCTCTAATGCAAAGTATCCAAGTAAATGCAAATATCTCAAGCGGATCAGTTGAAGCATATTCAGAGTGTAAAAGAGCACTACAAGGCTTAGTACATAGTACATAACATCCAGATGCCCAAAGACATCAACCAATATATCCAAGAGCATAAAACCCAATAAGTCTTTAATGTTGGGGTAAAAGCATATGGGCCTGCCCGTGTACACTGTGATTGCCCATTCTTTATTCATATATAATATGATAGTGCAATAAGGCTGTTAGTTCAATTGGACAGCACCTACATTGTGTGTGCTCTTCTCTCCCGCATCTTCCTCTTCTCCTTCTCCACTGCCATTGCATCCCCTTCAACTGGTATCAGAGCTTTGGATTAGAGCTTGATCGTGGAGCTTGGCTCGGCATTACTTCAGCCCAAATTGAAGACCTAGAGCTTGGAGCTTCAATCCCAGCCATGGCTTCTTCCCCCCGAGGTAAGATTTCATCTCCCGCCTCTCCCCGGCCCTCATAGGCTCTTTGTAGGTGTTCCTTGGCTTCATTGGGCACCTTATATGCCCCCATTTGCCCTCTTATCCTCAGCATAACCAATAGACCCCACAGTAGTAGCTCACATTTTTTTGCGCCTGTTTCAAAATCCGGCTCAAAAATCCCATTTTTTCTCATATCTCGGGTTCCGAACTCGATTTAGGCAAGGTAAGAGTCTAACTTGGGGTTTTAGCAAGCTCCGGATGCAATGGTGATGTCACATTTGCCAAATTCTGATAATAGAATTTTCTGTAACACATATGAGTTGATTTGCAGCAAGAAAATGTCATGCTCTTAGCTTATGTGATGCTCCTGAGGCTTGGTATTTCATGCCCAAATGCTTTGGGGATGTTTGCCCAATGGTTTGAGATGATTTAGAACTTGATTTGAGGTTCCATAGCTCGATTTATGCAAGGATTTACTACTGTACATTGTTTAGGCAACAAAGGTTTTATCAAGGATGGCTTAAGCATAATGCTCTTTGTTGACATTCGGGTGTCCTGTTGGATGTATTGATGCTTGGTCATCATGGTTTATGCCCGGATATGCTATTTGAGAGCTAATGAGCCTTGATTTGGATGCGGACACTTTGTTATTGGTTGGGATTTATGCTACCTTGGTTGACAAGTTATTTTACCTCCAGTTTGGTTATGCCTATGGTCTATGGGTGCTCCCGACTACTCGAGATGATATGCTGATGTATTTGGATGATGCCACTTTGATGTTTATGCTCTTGGATGCTTCTTGAGCAAAGAGTAGAGCTCAATTCTTAGTTTACTGTCATTTTCTTTGTAGCTAACATTTCACTTGACAAGGTTTATGCCCCGTGCTACCCATTATGGGATTGATATCTGATGTGGATGCTTTTGAGTTCGGCTGCAGTATGGCAAATGTTTGGGCTTGAATTGACTTGTATTTGAGAATTTTGTGGAGCAGTTTGCATTTGGTTAGCTTATCACTTATGTAGCTTGGATGCTATTTGGCCCTTAATGCCTCGATTATGAATCTTGGATTTACTTGGATGCAAATACATGTTTTGAGCAGTGCTTGCTCCATTGTCTTGGCAGTTGGTTATTGAGATTTCATTACTCATTGATGCTTGGTTCTTTGGGGTTACTCCTTGATCACTAGACTTCTTGACAATGCTTGGGTTTAGCAGTTATGGCTTTGTTGCTTTTGTGTTGCATAGCTTCTATGCTAGTTGGGTTACTTTTGCCCATACAGGTCAAAGAGCAGTTGCTCTTGATGCTTACCCAGCTATGCACTTTGTCTACTGTCATGTAATTTACAGAGCCACTTATTTGGATGTTGTTGTACAAATACTTGGGCTTCTCCTGGAGATTTGACCATTGCAGGATCTTATGCCACTTACTGATCTTGCATTGACTTGGATGCTACTATGTGGTCTGATGTATTGCAAAGTCATGTTTACCATTATGGTTACGGGCTGATTTCATGGCTGAATACCATATGCTCTTATGACAGATGTCTTATGCTTTACCATAATGTGGTTGGTTATGTCATGCAATTGGCTACGACTCTTCTTCATGTGGGAGCTTTTGCATCCTTGGTTGATGCCTTTATGTTGTCTCGCCTGTTGAGGTTTCATGAGCCTTTGTAGCATGCTTCTACCCCACTGATGTACTTGCAGATGGTTGTCTTTATGAGCAAGTTCTCTCCGTTGGGATAGACCTCAACTATTTGAGCTCCGTGGATGCTATGGATAGCCCTATTCATGATGATTTGGGTTCCTTGTCATCTTCTACACTAGGTTCTTCTACTTCAAATGTTGTTTGCTTCCATTGTGGGAAGCTTGTGCATGCTCAAAGAAAATGCTTTAGATGGATTAGAGAGCAGCAGATATAGATACTGACTCGACATGAGCAGAGAGTCAGAGGTACATCAGATGCAGCAGGTGTTACCACTCTTACTAGTGGTGAGGTACATGCAGTTACCCATGATGATGTAGTTGAGCATGTACTCCTATCATCTTGTTTCCCTATAGCTTACTTGCTCAGTGATCAGGCCTATGCATTTGATTGGCTTTTGGACTCTATGGCATCTTGTCATGTTACCCCTCATAGAGCATGGTTCTCTTCTTACACAATGGATGTATTGATTTGGGCCTTTAGCAGTCTTATGCTAATGTTGATACATGGGATATACACCTAGCTTTGCCTAATGGAACTTCTGTTATACTCAGGGATGTTTTACATATTCCCATGCTCAATAAGAGCTTGATTTCTGTCTGTCTATTGCATAATGCAGGATATACTATTTCTCTTCAGGATAGGTCATGGAAGATCTATCGTGGTTGCTTGGTTTTGGCCAGAGGTTCTAGAGTTGGTTCTCATTACTCAGTGTATGTCTCTCATGTGGGAGATTCTATGGTTGCAGTCATCTGGATACCACATGCATTGTTATGGCATTATCTCCTAGGCCATATGTACCATAGAGAGATGGAGATCTCGTCTCATTTAGACTCATTGTTGCCTCCTATGTCACTTACAGATCTTGATACTTGCCCTGATTGTACTCTTGGTCCTTGCAGAGCCCCCTTGGCTTATGGCAATCGTACACAGCATGCTCCTCTAGATCTTGTCCATTGTGTAGTATATGGACCTATGCCTTCCCAATCACTTGGTGGAGTGTCGTACTTTTTGACCTTTGTTGATCGTGCTACCCACCATGTTTGGGCTTTTCCCTTGGTGCAGATTGAGGATGCTACAGTTATGCTTGACAGGTTTATGGATTCTGTTGGTAGCAGGCCTAGGTGCTTGCACATGGATTATGAGAGTGTTGATTTCTTGTGCCCACGGTATTATGGGATTGCTCATGGCATGTGCCTGACCTTACAGCCAAAGGTTGCTTCTATGCTTACCATAGCTGGGTTGTCTTTTGGATTTTGGGCTAAGGCCCCTATGACAACAATCTATTTGGTTAACATGACATTGTGCTTGACCTTGGATGGTATTACACCCCATGAGGCATGGAGTGTCATGCAGTCCTCCTATGATTACTTGAGGATGTTTGGCTGCCAAGCATCTATACGTATGCCACATGAGCCTATGGCATGTAGATGTATCCTCCTTGATTATGGGATTTGGATGCCCAATAGGTCATGCGCACTCGTCATGCTGTCTTCTATGAGACACAGACACCTCTCAGGCCTCTTGATGGGTTTTCAGTACACTTTATGGCTGATTTCATAGCAGCTATAGTGCCATTATAGCAAGATATTTATTGCTAAAAATGAGGCACTTATTGGCCCAGATGACATAGCAGTCAGGGTCAAGATGTTGGTGGTTAGGTGCTAGACCCCTTGCAAGCTCATGAGAGCCATTTTTTTGTAGTTTTGCAGGCTGGACAGATAACCATATGTCAGTCTTCCACTTCGCTAAGGCCATATGTAGTCTTGAGACCCCATTGGACGAGTGTCTGGGATGTTGGCTCTCTTTTAATGATTGAATTTGGAGAGTTTGACTGCTCTCCGATGTCTTGTATGTGCTATGGTGATGCTATGCAACCGTGCATTGATGAGTTGTGCTTGCTTCATGAGAAGCATTCTTGGATTGCTCCATTATATGGAGCTGCGGAATCGCTTATCTCCTGGATGTCATGGACTCGAGGATGCTTGACTCTTCTTCTGCAGAGGTTCCCGACACTTCTTGCACAGCTCGCTTTCCGATTGGGCATTGGGTGAGATGTCATGATTCCTCACCTTGTCTTTTTCTTTTCTTTTCTTTGTTTTCACTCCCCAGCCACATTGGCCTTTTAGTGGGAGGTTGTTGGGGTAAAAGGCCTGTGGGCTTGCGCCCGTGTACACTATGAGCGCCCATTCTTTATTCATATATAATATGATAGTGCAATAAGGCTGTCAGTTTAGTTGGACAGCATATGTACATTGTGTGTGCTCTTCTCTCCTGCATCTTCCTCTTCTCCTTCCCCACTACCATTGCATCCCCTTCATTTAAATCCATAAGTGACAATCATTGAAGCAACTAAAGTATATAGCCAAAGCTCCAAGACATCAAATGTAGCTCAAAGTTAAATGTGAAAGCATTTTATAGTCATGTCTCGGTCCAAGCATCAATGCTAAGTATCAATACATCCAAGTAGTATACCCAAATGGCATCAAAACTCAACAAGCACAATCTTCCCAATTAAACATTTGCTATATAAATTGTATCACAGTAAGAAAATCTTTTATCCAATGCAGCTACTTTAGTTCGAATCAATCCAATAATCACCTCAAGGCATTATCATGACATCTAGGCATCAATGCCAAGCTCCAAATCCATCACATAAGCAATAAGAAGCTAAATACTTGCTATCATGGAGTATTTACAACAAATATGTATTGGTCCATAGTTAATGATTGAAGTATTTCACTTTGAAGAAGAAGCCAAGTGCAACTAAGCAATGTTGGAGTGAGTCCCAAGTGTTCAACCAAGTGCCCAAGGAATCTAAGAGTTGGAGCAAAGGTGGAAGCTGTGCATGAAATGGAAGAATGGCAATACACGCAATCAAGCTACACTGTTGTGGCTAGCTGGTCTGAAGGTTAGGGAGGACACTCTAATGCTCAATACATTGCCATTGAGATCCTTGACAAGCACATAGAAGTCAGAAGAGAGATAAGCATCAATGGTTACCTCGAGAAAAGGGGGTTGAGCTACCATAAAACCTTCAAGCTAAAGCTTTGAATCTAGGCTAAAGCAATGCTTAATAAATCTCCTCAAGTCCAAGCTCTAATACCAGTTGAAAGGTGGAGCCCAAGTGGAAGCAGGAGCAAGGTAAGAGCTATGGAGGATGGAGCGAGAGCAAGAGAGAGAGACACCGTGTGTGGGAAGTCCAATAGTCACAATGTGTGACCAGTCTTCTCTTATTGAATAGTCACTAGAAGAATAAAAAATAAAGTGACAGTGATGGGCACTCGCCACTTGCAATGTATAGGTATATGGGTATAATGTGTATAGGGATATAGGGTGGCTAAGGCACAAGCACCTTTACATTCAACATTGTGTTATCAAAAACATTTTTTACTATCAAACTACATTGTCAAAATGATTTATTTACTTATTACATATTTCAAAATATTGAAAAGCTAACATAAGGAGATAATTCATCTCACTAACATAAATGCATGTATGCATGTTATAATCACAATCTCCAAATTAGTGGCCTTATTTTATGCATGGTTGTGCTCATTGGTAATTACTGAGCTTCTTGCACCAAGCCACATGCACATTGATAAAGCCACTCTACAAATATGGTTGTATCTAATTCAGTGTATGGGCTGCTCAATAGACGTTAAGAAGACAATTGGCCATATCAAGGGCTATGAGCATAGAAAGTCTTAGGCTTATCCTTGTCCACAACATTTCGTCCATATATAGCAAAGGTTTTCAATACTTGAGTCCTTGCATCAAGAGAAAGCTATCAAGTAGCATGAAGCTGATGTTAAGTCCCATGTGGGCAATAGGAGTATTACCAAAATTTATACTATTTTTTTCTGCATATAGGGCAACATGTCTCCAAGCTCCTATACGACTACCATTGCCATCAAAAGGGATTGGGGCTTGTATAAAAGGCAAAAAGTGAATGAAGAAGCTTGTGTGTGTCCAAAACTAGCTCTCTTCTTCTTGTTGCTTGTTTGAGCTTGTGCTTGAGAGAGAGTGTGTGAGTATGAGGGACGATGGTGGAGAAGCTCTCCATTTTCTCATCTCTTCTTCCTTTCTTTTTTTCTCTTCTCTTGTCTCGTGCACCACAATGGAGCATGGATCTTGGAGCTTGAGGATCAAGCTTACTTGAGCTTGCACCTAAGATCATGGAGCTACCAGAGAGCTTGTGGGAGGAGGCAACTCAATCGAGCATGAATGTAACCTCTCTACACTTGTAGGTGTGAGAGCACGTACTACTATGGGAGAGGCAGCCATGCACTTGGCTTGAAACACTTGAAACAATAAGTGGTCCTTGGGTCTTGTTGGCGGTTAAGAGAGAAGCTCCCACATTTTGGTTCCATTGTTGAGACCAACATATTTAAGCTTTGAGTGCTTGCGCGCTCCAAATCGAGCATTGAAGTAGGGTTCACGGTGCTTGCGATAGGTAAGAAGCGAGGGAGTTGAAGAGGGATTTGATATTCTTTGCAAGTAAGTTTTTTTGTTTTTTGGATTTAGGTGAGTAGATTAGAGTAGTGTAAGTAGTTCCTTGTGATCTGGATGCATTAAATTGAGGGAAAAATAAGAAAAACATAGAAACACAATGTAGGGTTTTTCTTGTAATAGCAAGCCCAAAATAGGAAAAAAAAATAGGGAAAAGAGAGCTTTAAGGCATTAGGACAACAAATAGAGAGAAGGGGGAAGTAATAAGGCAAGAGAGAAAAGGTTTAAGAAGCCTCATTTATGTACATTCAGTTAAGAGAGAGCTTGAGAGAGAGTAGAGAAGTTTATTATTGTCCACGAAAGGCCAAATTATGACCCATGGGACCTTTCCAACTATACAATGATTCTCCTCCCCCATGGTAGGAAAGGGGTAGCTACGGTGAAAGAATAATCTATGCAGTGTCGTTCTCTCGAAAGCGTAACATATGGTTGATGAGAGTCCCTAACTTCGATATAGGAGTAGTGGTCAAAAATCAGTGAAGTGGCCCCTGTAAAGGGATATCAAAGTCAGCCTATGATGGGCATGTCATAATCATGTGCTCCATTGGTTCTACACTCCACACAGCTTGCATAACCTCGTCTCTCTTGCTTGTCCACTCCATGCACTTGTCTTGATCAATAAAGTGTGTGATCGAGTTTGAAGGCATGCAATATTCCATCTAAATACCACTAAGAGTGGGTTGGCTATGTATGGCTACGTGTGTGCCTTTGCTTGCATGTAGGATTCCCAATATGAAGGATAGATATGCATACTGTAATAAGCAAGTTTGCCATTGCTTTGATGTTTTGCTTGATATGCTCGTAAGAGATCTGATTGAAATGTGTCCATGCATATGTCTTTGGATACCATATCTAGATATCTATCCACTCCCCACCCTTTAAACCATTTTCGCATATCTAACACCCATCCTGTTGAAAGCACTTTACTTTTCCATGTTTTTTGTAGGCGTGTGCTAGCATCCCATGCATGTTTGGGGAGCCTACTATCATCCATTTAATGTACTCGGGTGGCATATCTCAGTACTTGGATCATAGCATGTATCTCAATTGACCGAGGGCTAGTTTCCAAAAGCATAAGTATATATGGTGTGGTGCTTTTGATGCCCAAATGTCTATGAATAAAAGCTTTTTGCAGCTTCTCAGTGTCATTCCATGTGCAGATGAGGAGATGCTCTCCCCCACACTTCCACTCCATATAATACCGTCTGTAGAACATATGCATCAAAAATCATACAACGTATTTTCCAGCATTTAGTATTTGTACGGTTGTTGTTGTTTTCAAAGTGATAATACTTGCTTTTCATTGCTGCTAATCGTCGCTCCACAATATATGCCATCTGTGATCTGTAGGTATCTCAATCCCCAAGTATTTGAAAGTAGATACTACCTCTATAGACTGTCCTGCATAATGTACTTTTGGTGGGGTCTTTGATTGCTTGGTGCACACAGCCATTAGCTTTGTTTTTGATACATTCATTGTCAAACCACTATCTTAACAAAACAAGAATCCCCATGAACTGCTACATACGTTCCCCAGTATATGCAAAGAAGACCGTATCATCTGCATAAAGCAACAGGAAGATGGTAAACATACCAATTTGTGGGCTTTTGGCTTTCTCTTCATTCATAGCCATGATAAGTATTTCCTCTAGCTTATCAATGCATAAACCAAATAATGTAGGGGAGAGTGTGCAACCTTGTTTGACTCCCATATTACACTCAAATACTTGTGACAGCCCATTGCGACCTTTGAGGCGGCACACCACTCATTGATATATCCTATAAATTCCCATGCATAGATCATTTGAGATCCCTAATTCTTGTATTAGTTGCCATAAGCCAACTCTTGGTATGGAGTCAAAAGGCTTCTTAAAATCCACAAAATAGCAATACAAGGTTGCTTCCTCAAGCCGACTCTCATCCATAAGCACACGTAAAGTAACCAAATGGTCTATGGTGTTATGACTGGGGCAAAAACTTGCTTGTCCATAAGCCTATTTGTTATTACTTTCTACCCATTTAGTCAATTTCATTTCTAGGATAGTGTTGAATAGCTTTGCCATGGCTGAACTGACCATAATCATGCGGTTGTTTGTGAGCAAATCACGATCTCCTCCCTTATACAATGGTTGTATCCAATCTCATGCCATTCTTGGGGAAAACCATATGCAAAATCATGATGTATCACATGCAACATAAACAATCTCGTCTCCTTTGTTGTCCATCTCTGCATTCAATTGCAAAGTATCACATGCTTTTTCATTAGCCATCTTGTTGAGGGATCCCTCCAATGTTTCTAAAGTGGACAGAGCACTAAAGGCTGCGTATGTACATCACATTTAATGGGTTGTACCCCTTTATGCATGTAAAGTTCTATAACATATGATAGCATGTCAGCATCTGTAAAATCCCCCATAACATTTGACCATTTGGTTTACAATTTTCTCCATGCTTGCCTTGGACATTTCTCAAACTCCCTAGCATCTTCACTTTCTTTGGCCACTACATATTGTTGTCACTTTTTATGCATGAGAGCATTATATCGTTTTTCCACCTCACTTCGTTCTTGTTCCTCAAGGAGGATTTCAGCTTTCTATGTG
The DNA here is from genome assembly GCF_053477565.2 of Lygodium microphyllum. Lineage (NCBI taxonomy): Eukaryota > Viridiplantae > Streptophyta > Polypodiopsida > Schizaeales > Lygodiaceae > Lygodium > Lygodium microphyllum. The sequence continues at coordinate 73,311,923 of NC_141163.1, forward strand.
TGTGTGTGTGTGTGTGTGTGTGGGTGGGGGGGGGGGGGAGGACAGGGGGGAGAGTTACAAGGTAGGAGCACAAATTCATTCATCGATTCTCATTCATGCATCCTTGAGCCCTATAGGTATGCTCTGAGTGTCAACTAATGCTTGTTGATCCTAGTCATGACCCTAGTTTCATTGTTAGAATAGGCGTCGGGAGTATTTGAGGGAATTTTTTTCATTCTATAACCCGGCTGCCACACTTGGACGTCATCTTTGGCCTCAATCGACTTGGACAATCCGAGTCACAAGTTCACTTGGAAAACCAAAATACTATTTGAGTCTGAGACTCGAACTTGGACCAAGGACCTAATTCAACCTCAAACGACCATCCACACAAACTTGGACAGCCCAGACCACTTAGACTCAAACAAGTCAAACTCGAATGGGTACCTGATTCGAACGTCCAAGTTTGCAACTCGGACACTGTCACTCGAACAAAATGCACAAAAGCCAGATTCTGGCAAATTGGACCCAGTGCAAGCAAAGACTGAATCCAAGATAGATGGCACCTCTATACGCCTCCAAACACACGTAATGGCTCATAGGGCCACCAAACTCACAAATCGCGATCTAATGGCCCAGAAAATGACAGCGGCACTAGCCCTCAACCCCGCGTCCTAATGGAGACTCGGACTAATTGACCAAACCTACTACTCTTAGGCCACACGTCTAGGACGCTGTAGAGACCAAAACAAACTAGCTAGAGTGGCTATTAAACACATGAAAGGATTAAAAAAGTGTATGTTGTACTGTATTGTTTTCATTGGATTCGCACATTGCGTCAATTGAACATTTGATGCACATTGCATCAATTGACATTTGACGTACACAAAAAAAGATGAAAGTCTAATTTTTCACAATGTACTTTGAGGAGCACATCACTAGCATTTGAGGGCATGTAACATTGAGGATTGTTTTAAACAACAACGAATTCACACAAAATTGTTGGGGTAAAGGTGCCTCCGCCTATCTGCTCGTGTATTACTACACTAACAATCCACACTTGCACACTGCAGGCGGCGACCGTGCATCACTGTCACTTTATTCTTTATTTTTTCAGTGAAATTTGAATAAACGGAAGGCCGGTCACACATTGTGACTGTTGGAGTTTCCACATTTGGAGTCTCTCTCTTTCTTGCTCTTGCTTCATCCGCCATAGCTCTTACCTCTGTGCTCTCTTACTCGATCCTTCTAACATTTTAACTAGTATCAAAGCTTGGCTCTTCGAGGACTTGAAAGTGGTTGAGTACTCCTTTAGCATTCATTCGAATACCTACACTCTCATCTTCACTCTTGGTAGCCATAGCCACACCTTTCAAGCTTTCGATTGGTCTCATCCTTCTCGGGCAAGCATTGGGCCTTCTTGGGAAACCTCAGGGTTCATTTCACTCTTTATTTCAATCCATAGGGTTTGAAGAATAGGGCAACCATGGCTCAGCCATGAAGGTTTGGAACTAAGATCTCTCTCTTCTATACCTATTGAGGCCTTGGGAAGCTTCATTGGGAGCCATAGAAGCTTCCTAACCATCAAGTAGTGCCCAGCTCCCTTAGCAACATCAAAAATGTAATTTCAGTAGTTTGTCCCATTTTCTTAGCCTGTCAAAAATGTGGCCTTCATCTCTAGCACCTCTTCAGGCCATTGGCACTACACAAAGGTCTCATTTGAGGCATAGGAGCATGCTTCAACCATGGCATTGAAGGCTTGAGCTTGGTACTAGCTATTTGATGTTTATGCTTGCTTGGTACTAGCTATTGATGCCATTTGGTACCTAAATCATGCCCAGATGTTATGGGAAGCTATGCATATGATATGCCATTGATTTTATGCTAATTTTGGCTTTGTTTATGCTCAGTTTGACAGTGAATTTATTGTTGTAATAGATCAAGGTTGAAGCTATTTAACTCGGGTTATGTTATGCCTATTGGTCTCGGTGCTTCCCAAATGCTTATTATGACTATTTGGATGCAAATGGAGGTTGGCAAATGTCTTGGAATTTATTTTGAGCCTCATTTGAGCTCTGTATTGGTTGGCACTTACTTGACATTGGTATACACTAGCATGCTTTGTGACACAGGTTATGTCTATGGTCTATGCATGACCCATTGGTACATGCTTTGAAGCATATGTCGGTGATGCATGCTACCTACATTGTTTGAGCTTCTTTGCTACTTGGAGCTTCAGTTGGGCTTGTACTTGGATACATTGGAACCGCTTTTGGATGTTTCTTGGCTTGTCAGAGATTGACTTGGGTTCATACATGATGTACTTGGATGCTATTAGATGCTTGATCGCTTACATGCTCTTGGTGCTCTCATGATGTATGGTCTTGGCTATGAGATGTCTTATGCATTTACATGCTATCTCTGAGCTTGGTTGCTCATTTGCCATCAAATTTTCTGCTAGTGGGAGCTTTATGCTTATGATCTTGGATTTACCCAAAGCTTGCGGGTTCTACATTTGAGCTATTACTTGAGATTTGAGACTGGAATGTCTTGCATGTCCTTGACTATGATATTTGCTTGGTAGATACTTCCATGTTTTCTCTTGAATGCTTATGAGCTGATTTGATCCGTCTTCATTAAGCATACATTGACCTTTGTCATGTCTTACTAGTGGTGTGTATATCTTGCTTCTTACTTAGGGGATGTATTGGTTGTATTGACGGACTCTCTTGACACATTTGGGTGTTTGGCTCATCTTCATTGGCTGTCATAATGCTTTTGTTATGCCCGCTTGATGTAGGATTGGACTTGGCAGTCGTTGTTGTCATTTGATCTCTATTAGCTCATTGTTTGCTCTCATTTACTCACTGTTGTCATCTATTACAACAAGCTGTTTTATGTGGACTATGATGTATTTATTGAGCTTAATCATGTCCTTTTGATGTACTCTTGGTACTTTCTAGTGGACATATGGTCATTCTAGCAGTTTCACTTATTTTCAGCTTGTTTTGGTAGTGGTTTTGGCATGTTTAGTGCTAATTACATCATGATGTTTTTTGCATAGTCTACCTCTGTTTGACTCATTATGGCTAGTCATCTCAAAGATATGGCTTTGTTTAACATTGCCAAGTTGGATGGCACCAACTATGACTACTAGAAATCTCAAATATGGCAGATTTTGTATAGAAATTGCAGATTAAGACACTAAGAAACAAAGGTATTAAACTCAAGAATATAGATGATGATGACTGGGCTGATTTAGATGCACTATGCAAGTCCACTATCATTTTATCACACTTTAAAGAGGTCCATAATAATATTGTTGAAGATGAAGATCAGAGTGTATGGAATTTAGGGGAAAAGATTTAGGAACTCTATGCAAAGAAAAGCCCTACTTCACTAATGTATTGGCTTAAACAATTGATGAATCTCCGCATGAAGGAGGAGACCCCATTGTCTACTCACTTTAGCTAGTTTCATTCTATCACGAGGAATCTGCTTCAAACAACAAGGTATTAAGTTTTAGGATAATCTGCATCCTTTGTTTCTGCTTGGTACTTTACCTGAGTCTTGGGATGTATTTCGCATTGCCATTTGTACCAACAAACTTGATGGGCTGAAATTGCAAGGTGTAGAGAGTGCTCTTTTGACTAAAGAAATTAACAGGAAAAACAAGAATGCTTCCCGTAGTTCACATGCTTTATCCATTAGAGGTGCCAGAAGTTTCAAGGAAGATAATGATCGTGATGGGAAGGACTCTCAGAAGTCTGATTCTAAGTCACATGGATGCAGCAACAAGTCTCGTGGACATAAGTCTAATCTTACATGCCATTATTGTGGGAAAGCAAGACACATATGGCCGTAGTGCCATAAGATGCATGATGACAAGCACAAAGGAAAGGGGAAAGAAAAAGTGCAAGAGAAATCCAATGATCGTAACCTTATACCTGCAAAGTCCAATGTAAAGATTGAGGAGATAAATGTCATGCAGCCTAAGGAGTCGGATGGTGACTACATCTTACTAGCCTCTTCATGTGATGCCACTCAGCTGACTGAGGCTTAGTCTATTCATGCATAGTATTGGCTCTTCGATTCAAGTGCTTCTTTTCATGAGACCCCCTACCATGAGTGGTTTCATACCTATTGCAATGTATCTAGTATTGTGTGCTTAGGTGGTGATCAGTCTCTTGCTATTGTTGGCATTGGTGATGTCAATCTACAGTTTCCCTTTGGTTGCACATTTATTCTGCATAATGTACGTCATGTACCCACACTGACTAAAAGCCTTATGTCTACTGGGTAGCTTGATGATGTAGGTTATCATATTTGCTTTGGTGATTGTATATGGAAGATAACTCGTGGCAGGCTTGTTCTTACAAGAGGTGCCAAGTTTGGTAGCCTCTACCCCTTGGTTGTATCTGGTACCATTGACTATGTTTTGTCAATGGGTTCTATCCCACATGTATCTCTTTGGCATGCTCATCTCGGGCATATGTCATTTAAGGGAATGAAAATGCTTAGTGCTTTGCAGTATCTTCTGCCTTTTGACTACTTGTGTTTTGAGTCGTGTGATTATTGTTTATATGGGAGGCAGATTAGAAATTCGCATAAAAATTTTGGTATTCCACGCATGGGTGAGCCTTTCGCTCTTATGAATTCAGATGTATGTGGACTCATTAGGGGGTGTGAAGTACATTGTCACACTTATTGACGATTATTCACGTAAGGTTTGGGCTTATTTTATAAAGTAGAAATTTGATGTTTTGGCCATCTTTTAGCATTGGCTTGCTTTAGTAGAGAATGAGTTTGGGCATAGGTTGAAATGCCTAAGGACCAATAATGGGGGTGAGTACGTCTCATGTGTCTTTGATCAGTTTTGTCATGAGCATGGCATTAAGCGTTAGTTGATCACCCCTTACACCCCTCCCCAAAATGGTATAACTTAGCATATGAATAGGACTATCTAGGAGAGGGTCTACAGTATTCCCATGCATTTCATTAGCAGGTCACCTTACAATGGTATTGACTTCCAGGTTGCAGAGGAGGTATGGACAGGAAAGCCTCCCTCATATGCTCATTTGTGTGTCTTTGGATGTGAGGCCTTTTGCCATGTGCCCAAAGATAAATGCAATAAGCTAGATCCTAAAAGTATGAAATGCATTTTCCTTGGCTATGGAGATGTAGGTGAGATGGGATATCATCTTTGGGATCTGCAAGTGCAGAAAGTGATCCGTAGCCATGATGTTATGTTCCATGAGGACAAAATGCATATGCAACCTGAGAAAGTTGTTGAGATATTGAAGGTTATCTTTCAAGAGGAGCCCCTTGCTCCCACACGCCTAGTTAGACAACTTGTACCAAAGCTGATCCCCATGGCCAGGATGTTAGACAAGATATTGGATAGGCAGCATAGCCTGCATTGAGGCATTCTACTAGAGATAGATGACCTTTTGACTGCTATGAGCCCTCCATAAATTATGTCTTGGTTACAAAGGCAAGAGAGCCTCTCACCTATGATGAGGCTATGTGTAGGGGTGATAGTCACTCTTAAGAGAGGGCTATGCACTCTAAGATTGAATTGTTGCATAAGAATCGTACGTGGGATTTGGTTTTCTTGCCTAGTGGCAAGAGGGCTTTGCCTTGCAAGTGGGTGTACAAGTTGAAAAGTACCCTTGGACACCCTAGGCTGGCATACAAGGCTAGATTGGTAGCAAAGGGTTTTAAGAAGGAGCATGATGTTGACTTTGATGAGGTCTTCTCTCTTGTGGTTAAGATGACCACCCTACTCTTAGTATTGGCTTTGGCTGCACAGCTTGACTTGGACTTGTATCAGTTGGAGGTCAAGATGGCTTTCTTACATGGGGACTTGCATGATGAGATTTACATGGAGCAGCCTAAGGGCTTTGGAGAGCTTGGTAGGGAACACCTAGTGTGTAGATTGAGGAAAAGTCTTTATGGCTTGAAGTAGGCACATAGGGAATGGTATCATAAGTTAGATGCATTTATGTAGTCACAGGGCTATAGTCATAGTGCTATGGATCTATGCTTGTACATGAAGCAAGCCCATGATGGATCTTTATTGATTTTGGTATTGCATGTGGATGACATGCTTTTGAGAAGGAAAGCTCATGATGAGCTAGATGCTCTTAAGGCTTAGCTCAAAAAGAGCCTTGAGATGAAAGATATGGGATAGGCCTCTCATATTCTTTGTATGCCCATTACATGTGATAGGCATCAAGGACTACTCTATCTATCATAGAGAGAGTACATTCATAAAGTCCTTGAGCACTTTCGTATGTAGGATGTAAATCCTATTGGTTGTCCATTGCCTTATCATGTGAAGGTATCATAGGTCGATTGTCTACAGACCACAAATAGATGAGTAGAAGGTCGAGATGGTGGCCGATATTCTCTATGCATCTGCAAAGGGTAGTCTTATGTATGCCATGATAGCCACCCGTCCAGATATTTCTTTTGTAGTTGGTGTTGTGGCATGTTATATGACTACACTTGGTAAGAGGCATTGGGATGCTGTGAAGGGTATCATGAGGTGCCTAAAGGGCACTACTAATATGTGCATATGTTATGGTAGCCAGGATATAGGAGTCATGGAATACACTGACTTTGACTATGCAAGACATGAAGATAGTAGGAAGTCCACCTCTGGCTATGTGTTTACCCTTTTGCTGGAGGTGTTGTTTCATGGATGTCTAGGGTGTAGAAATGCATGGCTCTTTCTACTATAGAGGCTAGTATGTTGCAGCCACTGAGTCTTGCAAGGAGGCCATTTGGTTGGGTTGTTTGGTTGCTGACCTTGGTATTGCAGATGCTATCCCTACATTGCATTTAGATGCTATCCCTACATTGCATTTAGATTCTATGAGTGCTATCTAGTTCCATGCAAAGAGAAAAAAATTGAGGTGAGGTATCACTTCATTCATTGAGGACAAGTCTGCTGACCTTGTGAAGATCTCAACTGACTAGAAACCTGCAAACTTGCTCACGAAAAGTTAGTGGCCATTGGATGAGATTACGTCTTTCCTCATCCTTTGTATGTATGTACATGTTGTACTGCCTTTTTTCTTTTTTCTTCTCACTCCTCACTGAGGTAGATTCACCTTTAAGTGGGAGGATGTTGGGGGTAGAGGTACTTCCGCCTAGTTGCCCATGTATTACTACATTGACCTACACCTGCACATTGCAGGTGGCAAGTGCCCATCACTGTCACTTCATTATTTATTCTTTTAGTAACATTTGAATAAAGGGAAGGCCGATCACACATTGTGGCTATTGGAGTTCCCACATTTGGAGTCTCTCTCTTTCTTGCTCTTTCTCTATCCGCCATAGCTCTCACCTCCATGCTCTCTTGCTCGATCCTTCTCATCTTTCAAAAATGTGATAAGCTGAATGAACCCACTAGTAGGAGGAGACCCCAAACATTGAACAATGGCCAAGGACACCAATCGTCGAACACTAAGAGACTTGAATCATCAAGTTGCTTCAGGAAAAACATCGATACGCACGATTAGGGACGCAGCTCTACCTGACTTGATCAATCTGATTAATACCCTTGTTGCCCAAGAAATTGGCAATATGTCAAGAATCAATGCTAATTCGAAAAATGACGAGCTTGACTTGGGAGAATTTCTAGTTGATATCCCAAAAATGATAACCTAATACAACCTACAAACTAAAATGGAGCATCACGATAGACTAGCCTAAGAATCATAGCCAATCTTGAGGAAGAGCAAAAGTTGACAAGAGAGTATTGTAAGGTATAGCTACCTACAATCAAGAGCAACAAGCTCAAAACACGAGGCAATACATAGAAATGCACAAGGTCCAACTCGCCAACCAACATAGGACATGACAAAACGTTGAGAGAGGGAGAGCATAGAGGCCAACCTTATGCCGAGTGAGATTCTTATATGAAGCGAATCTTAGACAATATGGCTGCAAACTAGAGCAGAGCGGCCCTAGAAACTTTGTTGCTAGGAGGACTAATAAGAATCACCCCGAATTCTAAGATCCAAACCAAGATTCCTATGGTTACCAAGCAACTCAGCCCAACAAAGATTAGTATAGCTTTGTGGAGCAGTTCGGGCAAGTATGCAAGGCTAACGGCCTCTCGGACCTTAGTCAATGCACACTTTGCCACACTTTGCCTAAGAGATAAATGAGGGACGTGGTACACTAGTCTAGACAATGCCGAACACAATGATTTCAATAACCTCAAGAGTCTCTTCATCAAGAGACTTTTTGAGGGGATACTCTAGCAGCCTCATCATTAGATTGATGAATGTTAGTCAAAAGGACAAGAAGGATATATGAGACTATGTCACCCATGTGCGGAGTCTCTTTAAGAGAATCCCAGCTCTACAGAGAGACCTAGCGAACAAGCTGTCTCTACCGTGTTCATAAGCAAAATCTAAAGTGAAGAGCTTTACAAGGCCTTGGTGAGTAACTCAACCGTGCAAAGGGATGTGCTAGCTAGAGTCTTTGAAGAAGCCATACAAGTAGATGACCTACTCAAGGAGAGAGGCTAAAGACCCACAACTTGAGACAACACTACCTCTAGAATTTTAGAAAGAGCTATGACCATTAGTGGAAGATCTAGCCAAAGTACCCAAGACAAGGGAAAGAGTGTCGACCAGGGCTAGAAGTTGGTAGACGTGAAGCTAGAGTTGGCTAGGTTGCAAGAGATGATAGGAAGGCCCACATGACCTCACATGCGATGTCTGCATTGTAGAGCAAACCACCTTTTGGCCGAGTGCATGGATACTAGATCCAGACACTGTGCCAATTGTGGTAGGTTTACTCACAACCTTACTATCTAGGGAGTAGACTGCCATATTTTGGAAGAGGAGCTCCACTAGCTCTCCTAGCACACCTAATGGTTCAAAGCCAGTTGTCCCTAGGATTGATATCAACCCCATAGGGATAGCTAGACCACCTGGAACCATCATGACCTATCCACCGAGGGATGCTCCAGTACATTATGTGGAGGAGCCGGATAAAGACAAAGCATATACGAATCCTTATGCCTTGTATGATGAAGAGGAGAATCCCATCTTGATGGAATTTGAACCAGTGCTAGTGATGGTGTTGGGTAGGGGAAGAGGTAGAGGTCTAGAAGGACAGAACTAGGAACCCATCACATGTTGACTTGTGGCCACCTAGGACACGTGTCATCTCGATGCCTCGAAAGGGAGCAAGCCAATCGAGACAAGGCTGACTTGAGATGCCCTGAGTGTGGGATCACACACTCGTACACCGAGTGTCCTAGATGAAAACCTTCCACTAGTTTGGCTATCATGTCATCCGTACCATTGGGACTGTTCGGAGTTAAAACACTTGATGGCAAAGCTACACCAATTATTATGTTGAATATCATGACCTGAGCACAAGGCAAGGCAGACTGATATTTCATTACCAAGACCTAGCAACCTTGACACAGCTTCCATAGGGAAGAAAAGCCATAGAAGAAGGAAAAAGAGGGCTGAGAGGAAGATTATGCTTAAGGCGGACAGTGCCACTACGTTACCAAATGGAAAGCAAGTCATAGATGCAAAAGTAGAGACATTTTCTCCTTAGACATTAGAAAAGGGAAGTGTTAAGATTGGAGAATATCCCAATCTGAGACACCAATTAGAAGTGGTTGATAAGGTCTAGGAGTGGGTGAGAGAAGCCCAAGTGCAGCTGAAGGATTCGAAACCCATTATCGAAGACGAGATTGATGAGCTCTCTAGCCTGAGCACACCAATCTTGCTAACTCAGTTAATATCAAAAGACACATCCGTACACCATGCAACACCACATAGATAGAGCCTAGATGTCATAGGTAGGCAGATTTCCCAAGATCATTGGCAAAAGAGTGTAGAGTCTAATGAAAAGCAGGCGATTGGAAACTTTGCTGATGACATTGATATCGGCCCCTATGACTCTACTCTAGGAGAGCTACTCAAGTAGAACCTGACACTATGGCAAGGGTTGAAGCAATGGGTAGAATGACATGATGAGCTTGGAGTGACGGACTTGTCGGACCACAACGTAGTAACACACATACTAAGCTTAACCTTGAACTCTGTGCTTAAGTCTTTGCATGTAAATGCCTTTTGGGAAGGCATAGAGATGCACACAGTCTTGCCTGTAAACACATTAGGAGATGCTACAAGAAAGGGAATTGTAGATACGGGAGCTGGAGTTAGTGTGCTCAGCCATGCAATCCTATAGGCTTGGGGTAACCCACCTGTGGAGACTGCAAGGTTTAATGTCACATTGGCTAATAGAATGAAGGTTAGACCATTTGGAGTGCTAAAAGATTGGCCCTTGAAGATAGTGGGAGTCTAGTTCTCAATGAACTTCATAGTCATGAAGGGAGTGGACTATGACATCCTGTTGGGCCCGACATTGGATGTGAAATGTACGAGTGATAGAAGATTGGGACAACGGTCTCATGTTCTTAAGCAATAGAGTGGAGGCTGTAAGAGTCGAGATGGATACCTGGAAAACCACACTGATCAACCTAGACGTCATCTTCTCTATCTTGAAAGGAGACTCACATGTAAGGAATTCTTATGGCCACTAACAAACTATATCCCATGCCCCAAAATGAGTGGGATTGGATGCATGTGCTAGCCACCATCGATCTTCCATTCTCAGATGATGAAGAGGATTATAAGTAGGCTACAAGGATAGCCATGGTGAGTCCCATAAAGCCACAACATCTCAACTACTTTGCTGAAGGATAAGACCTCGCCATTGGCACCACTTTGTATAATGGTCAGGAGTCGTAGCAGATAAACAACACCTGTCCTTTTCCATAGTCCGTTCAACAAACTCAAACTCTAGGGGACCCTTGAATACTTGATGAGAGGGCTGCTAGGTAACCTCACTACTAATCTCAAACCCCTCAAGGATCTCATGGACGAGCCGAAGTGGCAGTGGACCAAAGTGCAAAACTTGAACTTGACCAAAGTTTGACTCCGAGTTGGCAATGAGCTCTGAGAGTGACCCAAAAATTCTATGACCACCTAAGGCCAAATGCACCAAAGGGGACCTCCCAGTCCACCTAAGGAGCAGGCGATTGAAGGAGGACAAGAGGAAGCAATAAGGGGATTGGAAGCCGAAGAACAATGGAATCCCTAGGACCTACCTAAGTGTTTCACAAAGTTCAAAAAGGGCAACAAGGTAGTGTTCTTGTTAGGAGAGCTAAGAGGCAAGGACAAGCAAATGAACCTATCGAAGGGCTTGCTAAGATCAAGAAAGGAAACTTGGCAGGGGAAGGGAAAAAGTCTCGATCTGTGTTCACAGCTAATGACTTGATTGAGCAAGAGGAGGCTAATCTCATTGCTCTCCTACGCGAGATACATACATGTACTCGCTTGGTCCTTAAATGAACTCAAAGGAGTCGATCCGAGGGTCGTAACCCATAACATCCTGTGATGACTCCTGATGCAACATCCGTTAAGCAGTGGCCATATTCAATGAATCCAAAGCACGCACAGACCATCAAGGAGAAGATAGATAAGCTATTAAAGGCTCAATTCATCTACAAAACTAAGTACACCGACTAGATATCATCCATAGTGATTGTCTTAAAGAAGAATGAAAAAATTCAAGGTGCATAAACTATAAAAAAGTCAATGTTGTGATAAAGAGAGATAACTATCCACTACCCTACACTACTCGAGAGAGTAGCAAGAAGAGAGGCCTATAGTTTCCTAGATAGCTTCTTAGGTTATAACCAAGTGCAGGTGCACCTTGATGATAAGCATAAAATAGTGTTTGCAATGAAATGGGGTGTGTTTGCAAGTGACATAGTCTAAGTACTAGAGCATGGATTGCCTGAGAGACCTATAGAGAAGTCTAGGCTAAAGCGTCTTGTCCTTAAGATTCAACCCATCAGTTAATTACCAGCTAGCTCTATAGACTAGGATAGGACGGGTTATTGCGAAGATGTGTGTGTGAGCATGAAATGCATGAGGTGCTTGCTAAAGCGCATGGTGGAATTGTTGGAGGATACTTCAGTGGAGACACTACAACATGCAAGGTGTTGTAATCTCAACAGTGGTGGCCCACCCTATTCCACAATGCTGCTAAGTTTGTGAAGCACTGCAACGAAATGGGGATCTATCGTCCTATTGGGCAAATGACATAGTCTAAGTCCTAGATCATTGACTGCGTGAGAGACCTATAGAGAAGGCTAGGCTAAAGCGCCTTGTCCTTAAGATTCAACCCTATCAGTTAATTACCAGCTAGCTCTATAGAGTAGGATAGGACGGGTTACTGCGAAGATGTGTGTGTGAGCATGAAATGCATGAGGTGCTTGCTAAAGCACATGGTGGAATTGTTGGAGGACACTTCAGTGGAGACACTACAACATGCAAGGTGTTGTAATCTCAACAGTGGTGACCCACCCTATTCCATGATGCTGCTAAGTTTGTGAAGCACTGCAACGAATGTCAAAGAACCAATTTGTAAGAACAAGATGGAGTTGACCTCGATAGTAGCACGACAACACTTTGAAAAGTGGGGGATCAACTTTATTAGGCCAATCGACCTTGCAACTCGGTACTCACAAGCAAGGTACATCATTGTAGCGATGGATTATCTCACGAAATGGGCCTAAGCTTGGGCCACGAGGAAGAATGATACTAGGACCATGCTAAGTTCCTTTGGGAGCAGGTGACCTCGTGATTCGGTTGCCCAATTGAGCTAGTTAGCAATCAAGACACACACACTTCATTAATGAAGTGATTTCCCATTTACTGTCTACATTCTTGATCATTCATAGAAAATCATCACCATACTACCCTCAAGCTAATGGTCAGATTGAATCCGTGAACAAAATCCTAGGGAACGTACTAACTAAGGTAGTCTCTATCTCTCACAGTGATTGGGACAATAAACACATGGCAGCACTATGGGCGTATAAAACAGCCTACAAGATGGTCATAAGGCACACACTATTCAAGCTCACCTATGGAGACAAAGCAATCCTTTTAGTGGAGTTTTTTTTTCCAAGCTTGAGAGTGGCAGTGCAAGAAAGCTGGGATGGATAGGAGGCATGGATGAAATGCTTGGTAGAGCTATAGTGCCTTTTTGAGACCCAACTCTTAGCTACCCATGTGTTAATCTACAAAAAGGTAAGACGTAAGAGTTGGTTTGACAAACACATCAAATGACATGACTCTAAGCAATGTGACCTAGTGTTAGTGTACTCTGTAAAGGGCCATAAGCAAAAGATGAAGTTCAGAGGATTGGGGCCTTTCAGGGTGGTCCACAATATCTATCGAGCTGGCAATTTAGAGCTTGAGGCCCTAGAAGGAGAGGGCATATTAGGCTTTTTCAATGGCACTCGCCTCAACAAGTACTACCCCCAACTCATCCACTACATGAGCCTCCAATGCTAAAACCCCCTTGTAAACGTAAGAGTAGCCACCATCACTAAGATAGAGGACAAGGATGAGGAAATGGTAGAACATGCCTATCTATGCATATCAGTGACTGCCCAAAAGACACGTATCTTTGATCCACTTATTGACAAGGGAACAGATTTTAATATCCTTACACATGATCATTAGACCCTCATTGGTCATCCCCAATTGCAACCTACTAATGCTAAACTCAATCTATTTGGGAGACAATCCTACTCATGTTGGGAAAGTGCAAAGTAGTGGTCTCTATCGAGATTGAAAGCCTACTTGTGATCTTCTATGTGATGCCTAACACTAAGGTTGTCGGTAAGGAATTGTTGCTAGAACATGCATTGAGAGCGGATTTTAAAGTCTATTTCTGAAGTGAAAAAGAGCTCGAGAGGCTGTAAAAGACCAAATTTTCATGCGAAATGAAATAGTTGTGGATCGATGAGCTGGAGTTTTTCTAGAGGGAGTTCGATGCCAGGAACCCAATGCAAGTCAATCAAAGTCCATTTGACCCACTTATTCCCCACAAGGTTTCGCAATTTGAAGCAACTACGTGATCTGAAAGCCAGAAAGTGTGTCACCACGATGGCCAGGTTTAGAGATTTCAATGCCATCAAGCCATCATCTAGACATATCTCAAATCCAAGCATGTTTGCCTCCTCAAAATTTAAAAAAAAACACTTTTCCCATAGTGTGAAACTCCAAAGTGAACCAGTTTTTTTAAAGCTTTAGCTTTAGCTCTAAACATGCTTAAAATGAAATAACACAACTCTTCATGAATTGCCGTAGGGGAGGCATTGTTTTTTTTTAACGCCCCCAAATGCATCATTTTTTATGATTTTTCAGTCTGCAACCTCATGAGGAATCCTTCTAGTTGTGATCTCCACCATTTATTTTCTCTTCATCGCTTTAGGAATGATCAAATTTGGTGCATTATTTAGCAAGATCTCATTCTAGTCTTTCTCTCTCCTCTTGTGGACTATTCTTATGGATCAATGTAAAAGAGGGGGATGGGATGAGATGGACGGTTTTGGTCAAACGATGAAGCGGAAGTGGAGAGATATGAGTCACAATTGGACGAATTGTCAGTGGCTATGGAAGAGCATCAGCGAGTCCTTGAACATCAAAACACGTGCATCATAATGAGCGATTTTATGAGAAAAATGTAGATTTTACCGTTTTATGATGAATTATTGTTTAAAATGGTTAGTAATGCTTGGATTTGATTTTGCTAATCCTCTATTTGATTAGTCATGTTGAAAGAATCATAAAAAATTAGTCGTATAATAATTGTATACAAAACACGCAAAACCAAAGACTAAGTGGTTTTAGAAAAAATATATGATTTTTGGGTTTTTAGTGTACATTTGCCGTTTTTCCATGGAATGAAATATGTTAAGAAAATCATTTTCTATAATAGTAATCAATCTACATTTTAAAATTAGTAATTATATGTAACTTTATATAATATCATCTCCCTCTTGAACCATTTATTAAAAGAGTGGACTTTGTTTTGAATGTGTTTCATGTTCACGGTGCATTTTGGGGTCAATCCCCCAAGTGTAGGAGATGCGTAATGGAGCCGCGATGATCAACCGAGGGATGCTCCTTATGTATGTGCTACATGGTGTATAACACCAACATTTTTGGGGACTCCCTTTGAGGAGTGGGGAAAACATTATTCATTGGACTATAAAATGCTACAAACGTAAAGTCTTAGATGCTCTTTGGCCACGAGGCCATGTGAGGTGGTTTTAGGTGAGTAGTAAAACCCGCGGCTAGTGTCTTAGAGGCAATGTCGGGCCCGTTTTAGGTTCTGACATGCATTCAAAAAACAAGCACACTCCAATGTCGACTATGACTCACAACGCATTCATCTCACTGTTGGCAATGTTCGGATAGTGACGGCTTTCAATAAGGGCAGCATAGCTCTATCACAGCCTACAGTGCCACCGGTAGAGGAACTAAGTGCAAAGCCTAAGGAGGGAGTTTAGGACTTGTCCCATCCTGCCGAAACAAAATGACCGCAACCCAAGGAAGCCACACCCAAGACCATCGAGCAATAGCTCAAATGGGTGCCCAAAAACGGCCATTGCAATCACCTAGAAGCAAAACCGCACATACCCATGACCACCAACCTCAGGCCTTAGACCTAGGAGGCAAAACTGACACTACTGAAGCAGACGAACAGTCAAGTTGCGATGGTGCCCAAAGACCTATTGCATGCCGACCAAGGCTATTACGAAGGCAACAATTGGATTTGGTTGCCCAAGACTATGAGAATCATACGTGTGCCTCTCTATCCATGCCCTCTAGTCCATCTCCACAAAATAGTAGGCCAGCTAGGATTGAGAAATCAATTGATTTCAAAAGCACCAAATCCACAGAACCTCAACGTGTCTATCGAATTGAACCAAAATCAACTACCCCTAGACTAACTCAACTTGACACTCCCAGTATCCCAACTACTCCACAACAAAAGGTAGCACGTCATTTGAGTTATAAGACCAATCCATTGCATAAGTGGCTGACAAACACCCCATTAATCAACCCAGGAGGTAGGCATTAGTAGTGGAGTTATCCAGCTCATCCCAACCTTTTGCAAGCCTTAGACTCTTCCTATGAGTGTAGATCTAGCTTTACATTGGCCTCAAACCTAGCCACTAATATGGGGGATGACTTAGTCACTTGCATTAGACGATTGGATGCTACCTTCACCACACTAGCCAAGAGCTATGAATGGTTGGAATTAGGGATTCTAAATGAGCCATTAGCTCTACATGTATGCTCCTTGCCATGCACTTGGGAAGAATCCGAATTCATTTTGTTAATATTTCCATGGTAGGAATTGATCGCCACCACCGATATGTCTCAAGAACAAGCTCTCACACAATGATCGATCACATCCTATAGCAGGAGCAAAGTCTATGCAACAAGCCAGGAGCTCGAAGAGCTAAAAACAATAACTGGCTCCGACTCTTCTTTTATGTGAAAATGGTATGATTTTTGTCTCCAATGGGAATGAGTGTTGCCTAATTATGACCAGTGCAAAGCAAAAATAGGAAAGATCGTGGAAACCTCAGTGAAAGCATTGGCCATCGGAGCCAGAGCAACATGCAAGGTGTCTTCAACTTCCACAGCGGAGATGGCAAAATAAAAGCTAGCAGCTAAGGCCTCCAATATAGGTTTTGGAGGTGTGCTCACCAGCATCATTCAGGAGGCTATTGGGGACTTCGAAGGACAGAGGAAGTGGTGGAAGAAACCCCTAAGCGATCAAACCAGCCCATAGATTGCATGTGCAGTCACCCAAAAAGAGGGAAGCTCCACCCCAATTCTAGCAGTAACAGGAGGCCTTGAGTGAGAGAACCATTAGTGGTGGGGAAGGGAAGGAGGGCTCAGTCGTCCCATCGAGCCAAGCTGCAAAAAGAAAACTCAAGTTGAAAATCCCAAGAAAGGAAGAAAACCATGGTAGAAGGAGACAAGGAAAGTAGAAGCCGAATAGAAGGAATTGAGAGAATTAGAAGATGAATAGAGGAAGAAGTAGGAAGAGGAAGAGAAGCGAGTAAGAAGGGTGGAGGAAGTGCCAAGAAGGGAGGCAGAGGAACAAAGAAGGAAGCAAATGGAAAATGAGGAAAGGTTGAAAAGAGAAGAAGATGAGCAAATGGTCCTAGCCTTGTGGTTATCAATAGAGCAAGCCTCCCAACCCAAAGAACTCACAAGGAGAAGCCTAGGTGATGAGCCAGGCTCCAGTGTTGCAACAGAAGAAAGAGCTCAAGGGCCCATTGTGCTAGGGAAGGGAAAGGTCCCCATGAATCCACCACCACCAAACTGATTGCCATGCTATTCACCTTAGGCAAATAGTTGTTGATGTCAATTTCCTTAAGAAGCAGTAGATTTTGATAGGGAGTCGAAGCCGTAAAGAGGGTAGCCTCTTAAGATTCAGATTTGTAAGTACTGCGGCAGCCAACATTTCCCTAGGAATTGTCCAAATGTTAAATGCGACATATATGGGAAGTCCGGCCATTTAGCTAGTACATGTTGGAGCAATATTAATTCTCTCCAGCAAGAAGTAAACAACCAGGTTTGGTTAACCATCGAGCACAACAAAATAATCTCCAGCAAGATGAGGGACGAAAATAAATGCTACAAAGAGGGAAAGCTATGGTAGAGGAGTTGCCTACTAGTAGTGGAGTTAGCCTCATAGAAGTTGTTTGCATCAATGGAGCTGAAGCTTCTAATCTATGGGTTACGAGAGATCAAAAGGGGGGGTAAAGAAGCTAATAAGGATAAGGTAAAACCTATCGAGTGAAAGGTGAGAAGGATCAAAGCTTGCACTCAAGAGCTATGGCGGGAGAGCAAGAGTAAGAAAGAGAGAGACAAGAAATGGGAACTCCAACAGTCACAATGTGTGACCATGCCTTCCTTTATTCAAATTGTCACTAAAAGAATAAAGAATAAAGTGACGGTGACGAATGCCACTACCTGTAGTGTGTAGTGGCGGTGACTGTTAGTGTAGTAATACACGGGCGGCTAGGCGGAGGCACCTTTACCCCCAACAACCTCCCACTTAAAGGCGAATCTGCGCTAGTGAGGAGTGAAAAGAAAAAAGGAAAAAAGACAGTACAACATGTACACATGTACAACAGGATGAGGAAAAACGTATCTCATCCCACGCCCATCAACCTCCTGAGGAAGGCAAAGCGCTCTGTAGAGAGGCTTTTCGTGAGCAGATCTACAGGATTCTAGTCAGTCGAGATCTTGACAAGTCAACAGACTTGTCCTCAATGACCCCACGTATGAAGTGATACCTCACCTCAATGTGTTTCGTCTTCGCATGGAAGACCGGATTCTTAGCTACGGATTCTTGGCTAACTGAATAGCACTCATAGAATCTAAATGCAGTGTAGGGATAGCATCAACACCAAGGTCAGCAACCAAATGACCCAACCCAATGGCCTCCTTACAAGCCTCAATGGCTGCAACATACTCGGCCTCTGTAGTAGAAAGGGCCATGCATTTCTGCACCCTAGATATCCAAGAAACAGTACCTCCAGCATAGGTGAATACATAGTCGAAAGTGGACTTCCTACTATCTGCATGTCGTGCATAATCAGAGTCAGTGTACCCCACGACTCCTGTATCCTCGATGCCATAGCATATGCACATATCTGCAGTGCCCTTCACATACCTCATGATACCCTTCACGGCATCCCAATGCTTCTTGCCAGGTGTAGCCATATAGCGTGCCACAACACCAACTACAAAGGCAATATCTGGACGAGTGGCTATCATGGCATACATAAGACTGCCCACTACGGATGCATAGGGAATCTTGGCCTTCTCGGCCCTCTGCTCATCTGTCTACGGACAATCAGCCTATGATACCTTCACATAAGAAGGCAATGGACAGCCAATAGGCTTTACGTCCTACAGCGGAAGCGCTCAAGGACTTTATGAATGTACTCCCTCTGCGACAAGTAGAGGAGTCCTTGATGCTTGTCGCATCTAATGCGCATACCAAGTATGTGAGAGGCATGTCCCAGATCTTTCATCTCAAAGCTCTTCTTGAGCTGAGCCTTAAGAGCATCTAGCTCATCATGAGCTTTCCCTGCTATCAGCATGTCATCCACATAGAGTACCAAAATCAATAAAGAACCATCACGGGCTTTCTTCGTGTAAAGACACGGATCCATAGTACTCCTGCTGTAGCCCTGTGACTGCATAAAGGTATCAAATTTATGATACCACTCCCTAGGTGCCTATTTCAAGCCATAAAGACTTTTCTTCAATTTGCACACTAGGTGCTCCTTGCCAGGTTCTGCAAAGCCCTTAGGCTGCTCCATATAAATCTCATCATGCAAGTCCCCATGTAAGAAAGCCGTCTTGACATCCATCTAGTATAAATCCAAGTCAAGCTAAGCAACCAAAGCCAAGACTAAGTGCAGGAAGGTCATCTTAACCATAGGAGAAAAGACCTCATCAAAGTCCACACCATGCTCTTGCTTAAAATCCTTTGCTACCAATCTAGCCTTGTATGCCGACTTGGGGTGTCCAGGGGTACTTTTCAACTTGAACACCCACTTGGATGGCAAAGCCTTCTTGCCCTTAGGCAAGGAAACCAAATCCCAAGTCTCATTCCTATACAAGGAGTCTATCTCAGACTACATAGCCCTCTCCCAAGAGTGACTATCACCCCTGCACATAGCCTCATCGTAAGTGAAAGGCTCTCCTACATCTGTAACCAAGGCATAATGCATAGAGGGCTGAAATCTATCGGGTGGACGTCTGTCTCTAGCAGACCGTCTCACGGCAGGCTTTGCTGCCTGTCCAACGCCCTGACCATGAGCATCTGCTGTAGTTGTAGGCTGTCCAACTAGCTGTGCAGGAGCTCTCGGCTCCTCCTGAAATATGACCATGCGGATCTCAACAACTCTCTCAAGCTGCCTATGCATCTTGTCTTCATGGAAGACTACATCATGATTGCGGATGACTTTTCGCGCCTGCGGATCCCAGAGACGGTAACCCATCTCGCCTGCATCCCCATAACCAAGGAAAATGCATTTGACACTCTTAGGATCCAGCTTACTTCTCTTGTCCTTGGGCACATGGCAAAATGCCTCACATCCAAAGACACGGAGATGCACATAAGAGGGAGATTTTCCAGTCCATACCTCCTCTGCAACCTGGAAATCCAAACCACTAGAAGGTGATCTGTTTATGATATGCACAGCTGTACTAACTGCCTCAACCCAAAAGCTCTATGGTAGGCCTGCATGCCTAAGCATATTGCGTACATGCTCCTGGATAGTTCTATTCATCCGCTCAGCCAAACCATTATGGGGGGGTGTAGGGGGCGGTCAATTGACGCTTAATACCCCTCTCATCACATAACTGCTCAAAAGCACGTGAGACATACTCACCCCCATTATTTGTCCTTAGGCATTTTAGCCTATACCCAGACTGGTTCTCAACCAATGCAAGCCATCTCTGAAACACAGCCAAGACATCAGATTTCGGCTTAATGGGATAAGCCCAAACTTTCCGTGAAAAATCATATATGAAAGTAACAAAATACTTTGCACCACCCATAGACTGACAAGGCATGGGCCCACAGACATCCGAATGTACCAATGCCAAGGGCTCACTCATGCTTGGCCTACCAAACTTCTTATGCGTAGACCTAGCCTACCTGCCATAAAGGCAATGCTCACATGAATCAAAACATGCATAATCAAGGGGCGGTAAGTATTGCAAACTAGAAAGCATTTTCATTCCCTTCAAAGACATATGGCCCAAACAGGCATGCTAAAGAGATACATGTGGGATAGAACCCACAGAAAAAACATAATCAAGGAAAGAAGCGGATACAATCAAGGGATAGAGGTTGCCAGCCTTGGCATCTCTCTCAATCACAAGTCTGCCACGAGTGATCTTCCATGCAGAGTCTCCAAAAGATACATGATAACCTACATCATCAAGCTATCCAGCTGACATGAGACTGCGTATCAAAGCAAGTACATGACGTACATCCTGCATAACAAAACTACTGCTAGAAGGAAACTACAGCCTAACATCACCAATGCCCACAATATCAAGAGAGTTGTCATCACCCAAGCGCACAGAACCCGAAACAGTACGGTATGAATGAAACCACTCTCTGCAAGGTGTCACATGAAAGGACGCACCTGAGTCCAAGAGCCAACATTGTGCATACATAGAGTCTATCTCTGTCATCTCCAAAGCACTAGAAGAAGCTACAAGGATATAATCATCATCAACATCCTCAGGATGCATAACATTGATCTCTTCAATTTTAACACTGGACTTTGCAGGCACTATGCTGCAATCAAAAGATTTATCCTGCACTTTGTCTTTTCCCTTATCTTTGCGCCTTTCATTGCGCAATTCATGGCATTGTGGCCTAATATGGCCCTTCTTCCCACAATGGTGACAAGTAACATTTGCATTCCTGCCATGGGATTTGCTACGTGACTTCCCACGAGACTTGGATTTCTGAGAACCCCGTCCACGGCCACTGCAACTGCCATGCTTTCCATATCCATCATTCCTGCCTCTAACTGTCATAGCATATGACACACGAGAGGCATCCAAATTCTTACGGTTAACCTCTTCCTGCAGAAGAGCACTCTCAACATCAGATAATTTCAAGGTAGCAATAGAGGCACATAATGCAGTGCGGAATATATCCCATGACTCATTAAGAGTACCAAGCAAGAAAAGAGGAGTGACATCCTCTGCAAAAGTGATGTCCTGCGAAGTCAAGTTCTTGAGTATAGCATGGAACTGGCTCAAGTGAGCAGACATAGTCACATTCTCCTTCATGCGCAGATCCATAAGCTGCTTCAGCCAATACATCTGACTCGCTGGACTTTTCTTGTCATAGAAATTCTTGATTTTATCCCGCAACTGCCATGCACTCTGTTCTTCCTCAAATACATTGTAATGAACCTATTCTGTGAGAGATAATACAATAGTGGACTTGCATAACTCATCAAGTTCAAGCCATTCCTCATCTGGCATAGTTGCAAGCGAATGCCCGCTCAACTTCAATGGTTTGATCTGCGATTTCTACACCAACACTTGCCAAATCTAGCTCTTCCAATAAGAGTAATTCGTATAATCAAGCTTAGTGATGTTGAAAATAGCATGATCAATGGACGAACTCGCCATAATGCAGGCTGGAAGACTGCAGACAGTTCAAAACTACTTGTTTATTGTAGAAAATGACCAAAAAATCACCAAAATCGAGAGAAAATTGTGAGAAAAGTGTAACCAAAGCTGTTGCCCACCAAGTACTAGTGAAAGTACATCATTTCAAAATATTTCAGCATGAAGAATCCATGTCAGTCCGGAGTTATATGCTTGCTGTAATAAATGACACCAGGATACTATGAGAGTCAATTGCTGACCAAATCACTGCACCAAGTCAATAAATGACAGCCAAGACATGACCAGCCATAAATGGGCATAAATCAGCACCAAACATCAAGACCCTAAGCAAATACTCAAACATGTCACCAAAGCATCCGTTAGTGAGTAGGCATACCCCCTGGACAGTAGGGAAAAGTATACATAACACTGGCAAGACCTGACACCAGTAGGTGTATGCTCACAAGAGTGCAAAGCCCAAGCTCAGGTCAAAAGCAACTCCAAGATATCAGTGCACGAACCATACAACATTTAAGTGTAAGAGATCCCAAAGTCTCAAGTATCTGCAAAATGCTCAAATAGCATAAACCTCTTGCTCAATGTCGGTCAAGTATACAAGATGCTCCCACTGGCACAAAAGGCGGATAAATGAGCTCAACAACTCAATCAAACCAAGTTAGAGTACCAAAGACATGTAACCAAAACAATGCCTCAATAGCATCCCAAGAGCATGATGGCTACAAAGCAACTGTAGGTAGCATCCATGAGCAAGACATACATCCCAATAAAGATCTCTGACAACCAAAATGACATCCAATACAAAATTTCAAAATAGCAAATGAGAATCCAAGCCAAGTCTTTAGATAGCACTAAAGCTCAACAAGTACATGGTACACTGTGCCAAGACAAATGCATCAAGCTGTAGGCATCGAGTAAGCATGTACCCAAAGAGTATATAACTGTCAAAGCACTGACTACGTCAAGCATAGACTGATGTCAATAAGTGCAGGCTGAAATAAGCTCAAGCTTCCAAAAGCATCCAGATCCAATGACAAGCTCGAAGTAGTCCCTCTATGATCAATACATCATAGCAAAACCGAAGAGATACATATGTCAAAGCATGAAAGATAGCTTCGGCCCAAGAGTATTCAGCATGCATTTACTGTTATAAACTGTGTATTTCTAGCCCCACAATCAGGCCAAAATCATAGCATTACATGTAGCTTCAATTCCCTAGTCAATCAGGATGCAATAGGCATCAAACCGGTTATATAGTCATGCCCAAACAAGCATAGGCATAAACTGTGAATGTAGCACTAGCATCAAATGTCTATGGACTATTTATAACAATCCTAAAACACTATTTTCAGCCACCAAACCAATGCCTAATCTCAAAGGATCAATGACAAGTATAAATACATGTGCAAAAGGCCTGAAATGGAGCCTGAACAAGTGCTTAATGCCAAGCTGGAACTAGAGCTGAAGTGGCTGAATGGTGGCTGTCCAGAATCAGGTACAGATTTGTGTGATGATGTTGCTGCTCCTACTGGTCCACATGGCAATTCTGGAGAGATTGGAGGGCTCAAACATGAGCCAAAGAGGCCTTGGAACAAGCCTCTAGCAGCCCACAACCAATGGCAAAGAGATATGAAGATTGGAAGCTTCAATGGTGGCTACCCTGTTTACCTAGACCTGTGGACTGAAATAAATCTTTGAAATAATGAAGCAATACCTCAATGTCAATGCCCTAATGGTGCCTCAATAGGCCGAGAAGAAGCTCGGGAAGCTGGGAAGTGACGGGAGCTCAAGAGAATGAGTTATGGCTGTCGGGAAGGAGACCCAATGCGAGTGGGGAGTCGATGGGAAGCTGAGAATGCCACGAGTCAAGCTCAAGAGTCGGGAAGCCAAGCTCTGATACCAGTTGAAAGGTGAGAAGGATCGAAACTTGCACTCGAGAGCTATGGCGGGAGAGCAAGAGTAAGAAAGAGAGAGACAAGAAATGGGAACTCCAATAGTCACAATGTGTGATCGGGCCTTCCTTTATTCAAACTGTCACTAAAAGAATAAAGAATAAAGTGATGGTGATGGGCGCCCGCCACCTGTAGTGTGCAATGGCGGTGACTGTCAGTGTAGTAATACACGAGTGGCTAGGCTGAGGCACCTTTACCCCCAACATCGAGGGAAACCCTAAGCAAGATGATAAGGGGATGCAAATCCTTAATCTGGATATGGAAGGCGGACCTCTAAAAGCCATAGATTGCAAAGCGGACCCCAAGAAGGATAAGGAGTTGCTAAAGAAGAAGGCAAAAGCCAAGAAAGAGGCACGAAAGCTGATTCAAAGACCAAAGGAGAGAATGGTTTGGCAAGAAAAGAGAGCTCTTGCTAGCTATCATGAATTCGATTTAACAAGTTCTCTTTGCGAAGTTAAGCCGGATGTAAATATCCTATAGTTAATTAAGTTGTCTCCAAGAGTGCGTAAAGAATTTAAGAAGATTCTTCGCACAAGTTATATCATTGAGCCCTTGGAAATAGTGCAAGCAGGAAATGATTGGTTTGAACTTACTGAAAAGCATTGCCCAAGGGTAGCAGCATATGTTGATGGAATATTAGTGGACCATGTTGTTGTGGACATAGGATCCTCCACCAAAATTATGGGTTCGAAATTGATGGAGAGGTTGGGATTAGAAATAAAAAAAGATGCCTCTATGATTCTCTTTAGGGTCATTAGTTTTGCAAGGCGACCTAGCTACCAAGTATTGCTAGGTAGGCCGTGGATTTTACAACAAGGAGATTATCAGGTTGATACACCCATCGGTCGGTTGATCTTTGGTAGAGATGCCAGACATGTGATAGTAAATGACTATCCTGAATCTCCTCAAAGTGAGAGGGTTCCTCTATCCTCGTCAAAGTTAGGCACATTAGATGCTCCATCTGCTGGTGAGTCGTCATCTAGTGACGAATGTAACGAGGGGTCTGCTACATAGGATATCTACCAAGTAACTTTGAATGGGCCAATAGAAGCTCATGAGAGGATAAGGGATGTAGATGTAATTGAGTTAGACCCTGGTATGATGAATGATTCGTGGCCAATCAAATTAGGGTCCACCGAAAGCTTCATGCGATGCAACATGCAAGCACCCAAATCCCCGTATCAGGCAATAAAGAAAAAAACTACACACCGTACCCGTAATCGTAACACATGGACAAAGCAGACTACCATAAAAAATATACATCAAGACTGGACCATAACTTAACCATCAGTGTCAACTAATAGACCTTTACGCGCCCATCCCACGAAGCGTGTTTATTAAAAAGGGGAAATAAGTGCAGTGAGGGGGAATTAATTTAATGAAGGGTTCATTTCAATAAATTATTAACAATGGGTGACATTTTAGTAGGTTATAAATCTTAATAAGAAAATGACGGTTCCTTCTTAAAATTTTAATTACAAATTATTAAGTTAAAACGGTGCGTTAACGCAACCCGGACTTCGATACCCAGACTGGGTCTCTAAATGCAAATTCCTTAATTAGAAATTAAGAGTGATGTGGAGCGCTTTTTTGCCAGCGCGTGCTCTTGTGATGGCTGGTTCATTTTTATTATAAATTAAAGTGTCTCTTAGGCACACGTAGCACGTGCAAAGTGAACAGCTGGTTGATTTTTATTATTATGAAATTGTGTGTTTAGCGCGAATGTGCATGGAAAATGTGGGTGAATAAATAATTCATTTTAACAATTAATTTGTGATTAAGGGGGAAATGAAAATAAATAAAGCACATAAAATAAATACTTGAAAGGGGTGTGTATGCAAGGCCGAAAGGCGCACGGAAGAGTCCCCCAAAAGGAATGAATCCAATAAAAGAAAAGTAAAGACCACTGATGACGGAACAACAAAGACAAAACCTTAGTGGGTGTATCGATTATTATTATTATTTTATATTTTATTATCATGTACTAGTATTTTTTAAATTTTATATTTTTTTGGGTTGGTATTTAAGGAGGTATTATGTGTGGTGGTTGGAGTTATGTGGGTGGTTGTCTGGATGTGTTTTTTAATAAATTGTATGTGGTTGTGTATTTATTTTATTTTTTATTTGTTTTTCAAAATAAAGAATAATTAAAGATAGATATGGGATGAAGGAACAATAAAATTTCAGCCAGTTATTAGGAAATATCCATAATTTAGGATATGAAAATAAGATGGGGATTTTTATGGTGAAGTGTTGTGTTTTTGGTTTTTTTTTAATTGTTTTAAATAGGGATACCGTGTATAAAAATATTGTAAAGTGAAAAATGAATGAAAAAAGGTGAAGGGGGTGGGTGGAATTTTTTGAAATTTTTCAAAAAATTGTATTTTTTACTAATTTTAAATGAATTTTCTACATTTTTGAGGTAATTTTGGAATAAATTGGCAAAGATGGAATTTTCTGTAATTTTGGGGGTGGAAATTTCCAGCTGACAAATTTTCAAAAAGTTGCAAAAATCTAAGGGAATTTTTAGAAATTTTTTTGAAATTTTTCTAAATGGAAATGAATTTATAAAGTAATTAAATCAGTTAAATCAAGAAAATCGGCTTAGTTTGGTAAGTAGGGTCAAATTAAGTCAGCTAAGTCCTGGTAGTCTGGGTAAGTCATGTAAGGCAGACTAAGTTAAGTCAAGTTAGTCAAATGAAACTTGGTTAGTCTGGGTTAGGCAAAGTCAGATAAGTACGTTAAGTCAAGTCAATGGAGACTAACCTAAGGGGGTTAGTGTAACTAGGCTAGGGGTAGTTTAACTAGAGTAGGGTTAGTCTAACTAGGGTAGGGGTAACCTAACTAACTAAGGTTAGGTCAACTAGTCTAGGGTTACTTAACTCAACTTGGGTTAGGGTAACTAAGCTAGGGTTAGTTTAACCTAAGGGAGGGTTAGTTTAACCTAATCATGGTTAGGTGACTAGGGTGAGGGTTAGACTAACTAGAGTGGGGTTAGTTGATTGGGGGGGGGGGGGGGGGGGTAAACTAACCAGGGTGGGTTAGTGTAACCTAACTAGGGTTAGGTGAAGCCAATTAGGGTTAGGGTTAGTTAATGATGGTTAGGTTAAGTTAATTAGGATTAGTTAAGTTAATTAGGATTAATTAAGTTAATTAGGATTAATTAAGTTAATGAGGGTTAGGTTCCTACCTGTGGTGACAGGGAGGAAGGAGGAGGAGGAGGAGGAGGAGGAGGGAGGGAGTAGCGGTGGCAAGGGTGAAGGCCGCTGGCGGAGACGCGGCACACGACGAGCGGCGGGCACTGAACTGGGGCAGGCGGGTGGTGATGCGGCGCACGACGGGCTGCGGGCGGCGGATCCGACGGCGGGAGGAAGCAGGAGGAGGAGGGGGCGCCCGGTGGGAGGGGCAGAGGGGGCGCGAAGGAGGGGAAGCAGGGGAGGAGGTGAAGGTGAGGAGGGGATGGAGGCGGGAGAAGGACAGAGGAGGAGGGTGTGGTGAGGGTTGAGGGAAGAGGTGAAGGGGAGGAAGAGGGTGTGGTGGGGGTTGAGGGAGGAGGTGAAGGTGAGGAGGGGGGTGTGCTGGGGATTGAGGGAGGAGGTGAAGGTGAGGAGGGGATGGAGGCGGGAGGGATGGGGAGAGAGAAAGAAGAAAAAGAAGAAGAGAGAGAGAGAGAGAGGGTGGTTGGGATACGAGGGGGGGAGGTGACCGTTGGGGGGAGAGAAAGAATTAATTAATTAAAAAATGAATGAATTAATTAAAAAATAAAGAAAGGGAAAAAGAAATAGTGAGGGAAAGATGGCACGCTCCTGTCCCATGTGCATGCGCGGGGCGGGGGTAAAAAAATTTGCGGTGGTGGGACCCGACAGGGCGAGGACGTCAACACGCAAGTTGCGAACGTGAAGAGGGCGTCGCGGGAGACGGAAAAAATGAAACCGCACGCGTTCACATGCAAGGCGAGGCACGCGAGAACACGAAAAAACAAAGTTAAATTAATAACTCATAAACCGTTCGTCGAAACGAAAATCTAGAAAAAGGAAAAATGGGCCGCGAGAGGAGGGAAAAATGATGGAAAAGTAAGACGGGGTGTCCGGAGGAACATAAGGGCGTTCACCTAGGAAAATGCCAAAAAAAAGGCCCGAAAACACATACGGGGATTATTAGCAGAAAATCCGCTCGTCGAAATGTAGGGCAGAAAGAAGGAAAAGGTGCAGAAGAACATGGCCAACAACCCTATCACATCAAAACACAGTTTTGACCGAGATAGGACGTGTTCACATGGGAAAAACGGAAAAATGGCACCCGAAAATGAAGTCAAAAATTAATAACAAAAAATCGGTTCACCGGAACAGAGGGTAGGAAAAAGGAAAAATTTGTGAGGGAAGGGATTGCACAAGCTTATCACATCCAACCTGAGTTCCGGGGGAATTAGGAGGGGTTCACATGCAAAAAATAGGAAAAATACATGAAAAATGCTCGGAAAAATTAATAACTAAAAATTTGGCAGTCGGAAAAGGGGGAGGAAAAAGGAAAAAGTGGAGGGAAGGTTGGCAAGACATGGCTGTCAAACCAAACTAGAATTCCGGTGAAAATAGGGCAGGTTCACATGAAAAATTATAAAAAATAAGCACGAAAAAGACTCGAAAATCCACAAAAATTAATAACGGATGAACCGTACATCGAAATGACACGGAGTAAAAAGAAAAAATGTCAGGGAAAAAGGGTAAGACAGGGCTATCACGTTAGATCACCGGTCTAATGCAAGCAAGATGCATTCACATGGAAAACGGTCCAATTTATGCAAAATAAAATTAATAACTTGAGAATCGTTTGTCGGAACAAGGGTTGGTAAAAAGGAAAAATGGTCCATTCAAAGGGATAAATAGGGCGATAAGTTTAGATTGAAATTTCGGTGAACGTAGGGTGCATTCGCATGGAAAGATAGCAAAATCAGGAAATGAAGGAAAACTGCAAGGGAACGGCCCCAAGGGTGGGTTGAAAATGGACAGATGAGTGGGAAAGGGACCCCATCAGGGTAAAAGCAGGGCAGGCATAGATACATTATCAGGTTAAGGCAAATACAGAGGGGTATGCAATGTAGACGCGCAGGGACGCGTCCCCACACTTAAAACCTTAACGGATAGGGTTGACCGAGCAACAGGGACCTAATACCACACAACAGACCAACCGCTAACATCCCCGCACTTAATACATGACCGTCACCAACAGAAGGTGTAGGGTTAGAAAAACTTTGCCCATGTTGTCGAGAATCAAGATTGACTGTCGACGGCACGTCCACTGTCGTTGTCGGTTGCAGGAGGTACCAAGGTATCTTCATAGCACACATCCTTCATGGCAGGGACCATGCAGCAGCACCCAGGGAGGTAGCTAGTTGAAGGAATCGCAGGAAATTTGTCGTTGATGAGGAATATTGCACTCAACTAAAAATCCCTCATATGAAATGAAAGAGTAGTCACTCACCCCATGACTAATATCACTCGAGGAAATAAGAATGAAAACCCATAGCTCACACCCAGTTTAGGAAGCGACAAAGGAATAGTGTAGAGAGAGTATGCCAGGGTGCACAATTAATGGTGCATCAGTGCGTCCAACCTGTCTGGCATAGATGCAAGGAGGAAGGTAAGGGAGCCTTGTAGTACAGTGTGTAGAACAAAATGATGTGTCATGTGTTGATGGTAGAAAGCCAGCCCATGGGTGCATAGGGAAACGGGAACATACCTGACTCCAATTATTGTAACGTCCCTCAATCCTCACCTCTCGGTAATTGATTGAAGAAACTCCAGTCACACTCAGCCCACCCTCTGTCTCACGCTCTGTTGAAAGATACAGAGGGCAGCCATGTCCTGAAACCCGTTGATGTAATCCTCACAGTCACTTGTGCAAAGGTTGTATGCCTTGTGCGCATTTGATGGTGCAATTGGGCATCCCGCCCAGTGCCAGCATACAGTGCAAGAAGGAAGGCCAGGGAGCCTTATGGTGCAGTGCACAAAAACAGATCGTGCTTTGTGCATTAAGAGGCCCATCCCGTACGTGCAACACTCGGTTCACACTTCTCACCTCTCATTTGATTTGAAGGGAAAGACTTGTCACTCACCCCACCCTCTGTCTCACTCTCTGATAGATACAGAGGGTAGCCATACTCACATCCCCATCCTGTGAGGATGAAAGCTCACATCACTCAAGGGGTTGGTGATGAAGATCATGTCGACTGTTGGTGTCATCAAGATCTCGAAGCCGAGGCGTACCCAGGGAGGCAGCCTACAAATCCCGTACTTCAATTATTGATAAGAAGAGTCGTCTGTTAAGAAGTGCAGACGAATTGATATTGTAGAGAGAGCGCACCAAGGGAGGTGGCTTCAAATCGCTTTCTGAAGAGGTTCTGCTGGTGATGAGTCAGCTATCCTAAACTGCAGGGTGTTACCACCTTTTCCACAGTCAGCTTCTCACCCAAGGGTGTTTCCACCTTATCTTGGAACGAGGCCTGTTATGACAGGGAATTTCTTCATTTTCTCCCATAACAGTTTTGTTTGGTTTTCTTGTTTTTTTTCTTTTTCTTTTTCTTTTCTCATTTTTTTGTGTTTTTTAATTTTTTTCATCTTTTTTTTCTTTTTTATTTCTTAATAAAGGGCATGGTAGAAATACCATATATTAGGACCAATCTTGCCACCGTTGTTAGAGCAGACGAGAAGAGAACAATGTCGGATTAAGATGTTCTTGCGAGGGGATAGTAGAACGAGACTGCCTCATGAGGAGAATCATAAGGGCTATTAGAAGCACGACAAGAAGGACAGTGCGACACCCAAAAGGGAAAGAGTAGGTTGACTGTGATTGTCAAGATCCCCAAGGAGGGAAGTACTTCTTCAGGCGATATCCATTAATCAGGAAAGGATCATCAGAGGCATCAACAGTTTACACCTGAACAAAGCTGTTAGGATCGATGGGGCCAGTACCTTGTACAGGCCCATCCACCGTTGTTGGAGCTTGCCAGGAAACTTGCCAAATCTCAAATCATAGGCTAGGACAAGTTTACCTTCTTTGAACTCCTTGTGCTTGATGAAACTGTCATGATAGGCCTTGCATCGCGCTTGAGTGGTTTCCATGCACTGTAGGGCCATCCGCTATATTTCGTCTAAGCATTCCAAGTGTAGGAGACGACATTGCAGTGACTCACTATCTCCCAAGCATTCTTTAACTGCCACTCGCAAGGAGAGCAATTCCAACTCAACAAGGAAGACGGCTTCTGTACCGTACACCAGCTGGAAAGTGGTCTGTCCTGTAGCTGCTTTATGGGAGGTTCTATACGCCCAGAGGGCCTCTGTAAGTCGATCGTCCCAGTCGCGACGATGTGCAACAATCGTTCTTGTCAGAATCGAGCAAAGGATGCGATTGGTGACTTCAACTTGGCCATTGGCTCTGGGGTAATAGGGAGTGGGCTTGCAATGGTGGATCTTATATAGTTCAGTTAGCTCCTCCATGATTTTATTAAGGAAATGAGTCCCTCTATCACTTACCAGCTCGAGGGGACTGCCAAAACGGGTGATAATATTCTCGTACATGAACAGGGCTACACTATTACCATCGTCCCGCTTTAGGGCTTTAGCTTCACACCACTTTGTAACATAATCCGTACGTACTAAGATATATATATTCTGCTTCCGTCTGGTAGGTGGATCAATGGGACCCACAAAATCAATCCCCAACTTCTCAAACGACTTTAGGGAGAGAATGGGTTGAAGTGGCATGGTACTTGTTTTGGTGGGTTTTCCCATTCGCTGACAAGCACCACATCTTTTACAGTAATCATAGACATCCTTGTGGAGGGTCGGCCACCAGTATCCTGTTAATAGAGCCTTCCTGGCTGTCGCTTCTCCTGCGAAGTGTCCACCACATGGTTCGTCATGGCATGCTTTCAATATTATGCCGATTTCATCCCCTGCAACACATCTTCGCAGCACTTCATCTTTGCCTTTCTTGTACAGTGCACCGCCTAGCAAAGTGTAGGGGGTTGATTCTAACAGAAGCTTCTTCTTCTCACAGCTTGAAATGCCAGGAGGATATTGTTGAGTTGCTAGGAGATTGGCTATGTTTGCATACTAGGGAGTAACTGTTTCAACTAGAAACAAGGAAGCATCAAGAAGGTCTGGATCATCTTGTTCCTCCTCTTCTGTTTGAGGGATCCGTGATAGATGATCAGCTAGGACATGGGAGCGGCCAGGCTTAGTGACTACTTCAAAGTCAAACTCCTGGAATAAAAGCAACCATCTCATCAGTCGTCCTTTAATATCTGCTTTGTTCATCAAGAAGGACGGGGCTTCATGATCCACATAGAACTTGAAATGTGTGGACAATAGATAGTGTCGAAACTTCTCCAGTGCAAACACCATTGCCAAGCACTCAAGCTCTGTCACTGTATAGTTCCATTCCCTATCAGTGACCTTTCGGCTTGCATAATATATCGGTTAATCTAATTTGGAGGGGGCCTTTTGACATAGGACAGCACACCTAGCCCTTCAACTGATGCATTTGTGTGCACATGGAATTCCTTCGTCCAGTCAGGAGGCTGTAAAATAGGTGCTTGGATAAGGCACTATTTTAGGGTATTAAAGGCCTCTCCACAGTCATTAGTCCAAAGGAAATCAGCTTCTTTCCTTAGGAGCTTGTGCAGAGGGGCTACCTTGGTTGCAAAATGTGCAATAAATCTTCTGTAATAGCCCACATGGCCAAGAAATCCTCTCAATTGCTTGAGATTTCTTGGTGCTGTTAAGGCGGCAATCTTCTCAATCTTTGCCGGGTCTGTTGCAATTCCTTGTGCAGAGACAATATGGCCCAAAAGAACTCCTGAGGAGACGCCAAAGACACATTTGTCGGGGTTGAGAGAGATCCCATACTCTCGGCATCTGTCAAAACATTGCTCTAGGTGTCCCCAGTGCTCACGGATCAAACTATAGACACAAAAGTCATCAAGATACACCTCAATGAAATCATGCAAATGGTTCTGGAAGGCCGCCATCATTACTCATTGGAAGGTGGCGGGAGCATTACAGAGTCCGAATGGCATCACTCTATAGGCATAGGTCCCCCATTCCGTGGTGAAGGTTGTTCTGGATTGGTCCTCTTTTGCGATTTGGACTTGGTTATAGCCACTGAATCCATCCAAGAGGGAATACAACTCATGGCTTGCCACTATGTCCAACAGTTGGTCTGTAAAAGGGATAGGGAAATGATCCTTCTTTGTCTTCGAATTGAGCTTTCGAAAGTCGACACATATTCGAAGTTTCCCGTTCTTCTTGGGTACGACCACAATGGGCGAAACCCATTCACTGTTAGCCACGGGATAGATGAACTTGGCTTCAAGGAATTTCAATAGTTCGGCCTTCACCAGAGCGGAATAATTAGGATTCATCCGTCTTTGTCTTTGCCTTACAAGTTTGGCATCGGGCTCTAGATCAATGTGATGTTGACATACTGTGGGATCAATCCCCTTTAGGTCTTTATATGACCAAGCAAACACATCTAAGTTCTCCTTGAGTAGGTCTCGCAAGACCACTAGTTCTTCTTCTGGAAGATTGAGACCCACTTTCAGGTGACGTTCAGTACCCTCAGCATCCAAGAACGTTACTTGTCTTTCACCTTCCACTTCGCGGATAAATGTTCCACGGATTGCTTCTGGGTAGAGGTCTGGCTCATTCAAGAGAGTCATATCCTCGTCTGATGTCCCACTAGAACCAGTGTCCTCCTTTGGAACAGATGATTCTTTCGTCTATTTAGGCTGCTGGAAGGGTATCAGAGCTTTGTTTGCTTTTGTTTGAGTGGTGACCTCTTCAAGACTCAAGGCTTCATCTTCAAAGGATGCGTCCAGGAATGTCACATAGCACGGACTTGCTAGAGGCCGTGACTTTGAGGGCTTAGGCTTCTGTTGGTAGGGGGCATCATCATCATCTTTTCTTTGGACTGAACAGTCAAGACGACAGGAGCCACTGGTGAACTTAAATTTTATGCTTTTAATCCATTGCTTATACAGATTATGCATACTTTGTGGTCCATTGATCAACCCAAACGGAACCATGGTCATTCCATCCAGTACCCTGAGATATTCGGCCTCTGAGGTCTCTGTAGGGACATCAACCAGATCATCCTCTATCAGAGGGAATTTTTCATCTGCACTTTCATAGCCTACTTTATTTTCTTCCTCATCATTTTCATCCTCATCCTCTGGAGGCTCTGTCTCTACTTTTGTAGAGGCTCTGTAGGAGAAGAACAGATCGTCTGCCTCTACATCTACTTCTGCTTCTGTCACCAGTTCTGACTCTGCTTCTGCCTCTGGCTCTGGCTCTGTATCTATTACTATCTCTGTAACTGTCTCTGTATCTGCTCTGCCTCTGTTCTGTAGCCGCTCTGTATCTGCTCTGCCTCTGTAGTGTCTCTGCTATGTAACTGTACTGTCTCTGTACTAACTCTGCTCTGTCTCTGCAACTGTCATGTAACAGGGAGAACAGTACATCCATGCTTCTATTTCACTGTCAGAGATGATTTCAAAGGTTAATTTTAGTTGAGGTAGGAGATATTCACCCATGGACAAGGATTTTACATCCTGTGGTAGTTGACTTACAATGCCCACTGTTAGGGACTATGCCTTTGTTTTCTTAGGAAAGATTTGCTTAGCAGCTTCTTCATCTCCTGATGTACCATCTGTTACCTCGTTAGAGGAGTCAGCTATGACTTCAATGGATGTGGATCCATTGCCTTTTTGCGATCCATACAGCTTTAACACCGCTTTATTGGGTCCTCTTCCTAGGGTTAGGGTTCCTTTGAACCAGTCCATCCTGGCTCTTGCTTCAAAAAGCCAAGGTCTTCCCAACAGCAGAGGGTATGAAGTCCCATAAGAATTTGGTTTGACCACCAAATATGTCAGCCAATAGTCTCTTCCTGCAAGGGTTGTTTTTACATATGGGAGAATGCCCAACGGTTTGACTCTACTTTGGTCTGCCAATCGGATAAGCCACTGTGTAGGTTGAATTCCTTGCAACCCTAAGTCCTTCATTGTGACATCTATCATTATGTTTACTGATGAACCTCCATCAATCAATGCATATGAAATGAAGCATCCTTCTATCCATACACTAATCTCTGGGGTTCCAGGATCTAGGAAGGCATTAGCCACATCTACTTCCTTTACAAGCTCCGGGGCCTTATTGGTCTTAGTCGCTGTTGAAGGAGAGATCCTTAGTCCATGCCTTCTGGTCAAGATGCTTTTGAATCTCTTTCGATAGCTGGGAGACAGCATCAGCAACAACTGCCGGAATGTTAAGTTTGGTTTAAAAGTGTCTAGGTCCTTGACCAAGTCATAATCTTTAATAGGATCCACAGGCTTCTCCAACTGGTTGGGAAATGGGGCTACACCCATTTTCATCTTTCCTTTTTCTGCTAACAATTGCTGCATCGACACTTCTTCTATTTCTGGAAGTGCTTCAGTATCATCTATCTCTTGGGCCTATGGTCCTGTCTCTGGGACTGTCTCGGTAGCCTTTTGTGGCACTGTAGTGCTCTGTACTGTACTGTTATGTTCTGTACTGCTCTATCCCTCTGTAGGTAGGTTGAACTTCACAGTCTTGGCAGGAGAGTTATTTCCATTCTGAACCACTGGTTCCTTCTTCTTGGTGTGCGTAACAACAGTAACTTCCAACTCTACCAAATTGGAAGCAGGTTCTTGTACCTTCTATTGGCTATCAGTGGCATTGGCCTTTATAGGGGCTGGACTGGGACAGTCCTTTGCAGTGTGGCCTTCTCCTTTGCATCGGCTGCATAAGGGCTTGTAATCCACAGATCTTCTAGGGTTTGGACAATTTGGGGAGGTATGTCCCTTTTCTCCACACCTATAACATTCCACCTCTGATCTCTGACCACCACCAAACTATCGTCCTCTGTAACTTTGAGAGGGAAACCTCCTTGGACCGAAATTAAGACCAAACTCTCTAGGCTTGGGTCCAATATCCTGTGTTGTCATTTTGGATTCCAGCAAGTTGAATCTTGCATTTTCATCCTTCTGTCTTCGTTCATGCATCTCTTTCAGAGAGAAAATATCCTCTATATGGTTCTTCCGCAAACAGTAGGAACATAAGGCTCCAGGAATGGTTGGTTTTCGGGTACATTCAGTGGCTAAATGTCCCACTTGATGGCACTTCCCACACCATGTATTAGAGCACATCGCATCTCTTCTAGCTCCTGCAGGAGTGGATATATTGGCAGTATTCACCTTCAGCGTCTGTAGCTGCTCTGTAATCACATCCAGAAGCTCTTTCTCGATACTTGCAACTGAGTTGGATAAGTATTCCTTCAGATTTTCACCTCCTGAAGTGCTTGTGGTAGGGCTTTGGGAAGCTTCTATAATTACTGCATAAACTGGTTGGGTAGATCCAGAAGGTCCTCAGTTCTGGCTCTGATTCAGAGCTCCTGTTGAGACTTGGAGTTGTTAATTCCAATTGGTAGAATTCCACTGTTGTTGATTCGCCATTGGAGGAACTATTTGAGGCCACTGTTGTTGTGGTTGAACCATCATCTGAGGCACTATCCTCTGCGGTGACCACACTGGATTAGGTGCATTATACTGCGGCACTGTTCGCATCTGGGATAGGGGTAGGGAACTATCCATGGGACTACATTTGGTGGGTATACCATTCCAGGCATAGGAGGAGGTAAGGCTCCTCTTCCTGGAGTCATCGACAGCCTTGCTTCAACTTCGTTATATAATCTTGTACCTTCCACTGCAGCTTGCAGATTGACTGGTCTTCTCAATTCCACGAACTTGCGAACTTCTGGTTGTAGGCCCCTGAGAAACACTCCTTTTTAGTTTCCTTCGTCCAAATGATGGTCGGTCCATCTCTTCAGGATGGATTCCATTCACGAGACATAAGCTTCTACTCTTTCTCCAGAGGACTGACTTAGGTTCATAAACTCCTCTCACATCCGCTCTTCAAAACCTTCACACCTGAATTTAGTGAGGAAGGCCAACTTTAGGTTGTCCCATGTGCCAAAATTTCCTGCTGCTTGTCTCTCATACCATTGAAATGCCGCACCCTTGAAAGTGGCGAGGAAGATTACTAACCAATGCTCAGGGGTTCTGGCATTGTTAGCCACACATGCTATCATGAACTCTGCTACATGAAGATCAGGGTCTTCATTGTACTCTCCCTTAAAAACTGGCAATGAGACTACATTTGCTGGCCTGTCATCAACTTTCTAGGATGAATCTAACTAGGAAGGGGACCTTGAGTTGCCATGGGGACTTCTGTAAAGAGTGCTTTTAGGGTGTTAAAGGAGGCTTCTGCTGCGAGCTCATTCTTAGCTTTGATTTTTGCCTTCTCTCTTCTCACGTACCTCTGGACTCGTTCCAATGCTTGTCTCTTTATTACGTCATTCATCAGGGGGTTGGCTTCAACCAGTTGGTCTGGACTCAACAAGATAGTGTCAGAGAGGGCTTTAGTCTCTGATGGATTCTCTGGCCAACATCTCCTCTACTTCCTTCTTTTCAACATCTCTGAATTCAGCTTTCAAACTACTACAGAGGGGAAAATATTATGTTCTGAAAGTATCAAAACTCATTCTTCTTAGGATCGTTGTTGCGTCATTATAATAATGCTAGCTTCTGAGGGTTTCAACAGTGTATGTTGTGAAAAGCACTCTGTCTACCAACTTCCAGTGGGTTGCTAATTGTCAGTGCACCAAGCATCCCACGTATCTTGCTGTTGAGCATCCACGAACAAATTCCAACTCTTTTCTTTCTTATCTTCGTGAACCTCCACAACCCAAGACTCCTAAAGCTTCTTCACAATCTCCCACTTGATGATGTCTGGAAACTTCTCAATGAATGCCAAATCTTCCATGGATGGTCATTCTCTCTATTTCTGCTCTTCAGTTTGTTCCCAAACAGTTTGCCACCAAGATGCAAGTTTCTGCTGCTTCAACAGGAAGAGGAAACAATCCACCACATAGAGCATGCATCATGATGGTAATATGTTTCCGCCATTGTGGAATGAACTTCTTGTGAAAAGTGGCTTTGATAATGAGAAATTCCAACTCTTCAGTGGAAGAAGAAACTTTGCAAACATCCACTGAATTCTTCTCTTCTTGGCAATGCCATTTCCTTCATTTTCAGCCTCTTCTAGTGCTTGTTGATGGCAAGTTTCCCCGGCTGCGCACCAAAAACATGGAGCCCCAAGAGGAACACCAAGGAAAAGAGAATTCTCTTGCAAGAAAATCTATCTTGTAACATCAACAAGCTTTTATTTCATTCTTTTGATCATCAAAACAAAGAAAACAACAAGTCTTCACGCAGCATCATAGTAGATATCTCCCACGAATTTGATAGAATCAACCATATTCTTCAACATCTTCATAAAATCCATCAATAGAACAAAGAACACAAGGGAATACACCATCTTTGAATGGAAATCAATCACATATTATTCTTCTTCAATGTCTTCATAGTCCTCTCTCTCAATCTCTCATATACAGTTACACTGTTTTGATAGAATTGACTATCTCTGACTCTCTCTCTCTCTCTCTCCATCAATAATACATCATATCCTCGCTATAATGCTCTCATAATAAACCTCAATAATATTTCTTAGTTCGTGGATACACCTCCCAAGAGGTATGTCTGATATGAAGAGTCACTAGAGCCACTACAGTGTCTTTTCACAACTCACTAATGTCACTGTCACTTAGTCTTCTCTTCAGTCTTCAGCAGCTATTTCTTCCACTTGTTTTAGCTCTTTTGAACTTAGATTAATCCTTTCCAAAGGTTAGAAAACTTTCCCAAAGTCACACATACATTCTACAGAACACTTACAGAAGGTCTACAGAACAGTCACAGTACAGTACCAGAACAGCTACAGTACAGTTACAGTACATAGACAGAGCAGAGACAGAGGCTCTACAGAAGATCTACAGAAGGTCACAAAAGGTTATCAAAACCTCATAACTCATACTCAAACCATTCCAAACTCTCAAAAACTATTCAATAAGCTTTCAAAAGATCTCAATATTTGGTGCGCAGATCGGACGCAGGTAGCTCACGTAGTGAATTCCCAAAGGTCCCCAAGAACAAAGCACTCTACTTTTTAGCACAAAAATCAATGTAAAAACAA
The DNA here is from genome assembly GCF_053477565.2 of Lygodium microphyllum. Taxonomy (NCBI): domain Eukaryota; kingdom Viridiplantae; phylum Streptophyta; class Polypodiopsida; order Schizaeales; family Lygodiaceae; genus Lygodium; species Lygodium microphyllum. The sequence continues at coordinate 73,351,133 of NC_141163.1, forward strand.
GCACGACATGAGACAAGAGACAAATTGGGTTGAATCTCCCCCATGCCTTGTGTGAGCGCTTCACAAAGCATGTATTTAATATATATTTTCAATCTTTTTGCTCAAAAATAGCCCAATTACAAAAATATGACAAGCTTTTAGCTTTTGAGTTTGCTTTCTACCAAAAATAGGAAAATAAAGCTAATGGACGGTGCCCAAAGAGTCTGGCACGCCCAATCTCAATGTTCAAATAAAAATAACATATCCAGGCGCATAAGCGCATACAAAATAATAATAAATAGTCGATGTCTCTATAGACATAATCAAAATATAGGCGTGGCGCCTATCAAAATATAGTCGAAAGGTCGAAAACCCGCTAGACTCCAATGCTTTCCTCCGCCACTGCTGCTATCTCTACACATCAACTGAAGCATTCACAATCGTTAGTAAAATAACACAATTAAACCGACAAAAGTGAATACCTAGCAGTCTTCAGCTACATAAATAAATCAACTGGTTAGAAATAAATCCTAACCTTAATTTATTACGAGTGCGCACTCTAAACTCATAAACGTTTATTAATTTAATATGCATTTTACGGAATCACCCGCTATGGAATCACCCATGTACACACTAAATTAATGAAACGCCCGAAAAGGACAGGCGTCCCCATCAACTTCTCGCACAAAGAATCCTCTTTGCGTATGAGCCCCGGTCATCTAAGTTTACGGAATCCACCGTAAAACCTCACGGAATCCACCGTGGAATATGCCTCCTGGCATCATACCCCCGGGGTGGGATAGCAATTGACCTCAATTGCTATTAGCTCAATGTGGAGCTAACAGAGTGGGGAAAGCATTTAAGTCTCTAGCGTGCATCCATTGTGCTTCCTCTACAGGATGGTTCTTAAATTTCACTAGATATCTAGAATACCTTCGGCCAGTTCTAGTGGTCATGTAGTCAGTGTCTATAATGGCTTCTGGTTCAAGTATTTCAGTCTCTTCTTCTAGTAAAGGTGGGTTTTCATAGACAGGGTGGATAGGTAATTGTCATCTAAATGGTCTCAATAAACTAATATGAAAGGTATTATGAATTTTCCAATGTGATGGCAGTTCTAACTTGAATGCATTGTCATTAATCTTATGAATGATTCTAAATGGTCCGTAGAATCTAGGGGCTAATTTAACAACTGGATGTCTATCTACACTTTGCAGTCTACGTTTCTCTATTCTAAGCCAAACATAATCATCAACTTTGAAATTCATGGCTTGTCTTTTCTTGTTGGCTTGTTTGGTATATGATTGTTGGGCTTTAGCAATCATATCCTTTACTTCATCAAAAATAGTGTTATGCATAACAGCAATATCATCGGCACTTTGTATTCTATTAGACAAAGATGCAACAGGTGTAGATAATCTATGTCCATAAATAACTTCAAAAGGTGCTTTCTTTGTAGATGTGTGCGGTGTATTATTGTAAGCAAACTGTAATAAATGCAAATGAGTATCCCATGTTTGAGGTTTAGAGATAGTGTATGCACGTAAAAGATCTAGAATAGTGCTATTTGTGGCTTCTGTTTGTCCATTTGTTTCTGGATGAAATGCAGATGAGAAATCAATCTTTGTGCCTAGATTTGCAAACAGTGTAATCCAAAAATTATTACAAAATCTAGAATCTCTATCTGAAATAATCACTTTCGGCAATCCATGGTTAGTAAAAATAGTTTTCAAAAATAACTGTGCTGCTTGTGATGCTGTTAAAGTTTTCTTACATGCAATGAAATATGCTTGCTTACTAAATCTATCTACAATTGTCCAAATCATGTCATGGTTAGATTTAGTATTTGGTAAACCAGTAATGAAATCCATAGATATATGTTCCCAAGGTTTAGATGGAATAGATAAAGGCATTAATAACCCATACTGTTTACCATGATGTCTCTTTATTCTTTGACAAATCAGACATTCAGAAACAAAATTAGACACATCTGCATCCATATGCGGCCAATAAAAATCTTCAGTTAACATGCGTAATGTAGAAATGATACCTCTATGACCTTGATATGGGGGACAATGAATTTCATTTAAAACAAAAGATCGGAATGGAATAGTAACACACAGTCTCTTTTCAAAGAACATGAATCCATCATTATATGATAATGAATCAACAGGAATGAAATTATTTTGAACTAATTTTTGCCAATCAGAATGAAAAGTAATATCCTGGTGATATGTGTCTTTCATAGCAATCAAAGAATCAAAAGATATGATAGAAATGTTATGAATTGCAGGTCTTCTACTTAATGCATCAGCAACTACATTTTCTTTTCCAGGTTGGTATTGAATGATAGGATGGAAACTTTGAATGAATGAAGCCCATTTGATATGGCGGTCAGAAATTTGGGTTGGCTAAGTAGATGTCTAATGCTTTGCTGGTCGGTCTTTATCATGAATTCTGAACCCATTAAATAATGCTTCCATTGTTTCAATGCTTGAACAACTGCTAAGAGTTCCTTGTCATAAGTGGAATATTTGAGCTCAGAGGGTTTCAGCTTAGAACTAGAATATGCTATTGGATGGTTGTCTTGCATTAACACGGCTCCTATTCCTGATCCGCTAGCATCGGTCACAACTAAAAAGAATGGTCTGTTAAAGTCAGGCAATTGTAGGACAGGGGCATTGGTCAATGCACGTTTAAGTAAATTAAAGGATTTCTGCTGGTTTTCAGTCCATTGATAAACAATGCCTTTCTTAAGAAGTTTGGTCAGTGGTAAAGCAAGTAATGAGAAATTACGTACAAACTTCCTATAGAAACTAGCAAGACCAAGGAATGAGCGTAATTCATGTATATTTTTAGGAATAGGCCAATGCAATATGGCGTCAATTTTCTTAGGATCAACTTTTATTCCTTCTTTTGATACAATATGACCTAGATATTCTATTTCTGTCTTAAAGAATTCACTCTTGTCAGGATTTGCAAACAATTGATTTTCTTTCAGTAATTGAAAAACTAATGATAAATGCTCATAATGCTCTTTTTCACTTTGACTGAATACTAAAATATCATCAAAGAAAACAATCACACAATATTGATATTTTAGAAAAATACGATTCATCATTCTACTGAAAGTGGCAGGTGCATTAGTTAATCCGAATGGCATAACTAAGAATTCGTAATGGCCAAACTGGGTCCTGAATGCAGTCTTAAATATGTCGGATCTATCTAACCTCACCTGATGATATCCAGATTTAAGGTCAATTTTACTAAATATAGAAGATCCTTGCAGTTTGTCCATAAGGTCATCAACTCTAGGTATAGGATACCTATTCTTTACAGTGATCTTGTTTAATGCTCGGTAGTCAATACACATCCGATAAGTATTATTCTTTTTCTTGACTAAGAGCACAGGTGCACCGAATGGAGAACTGCTAGGTCGAATTAAACCTCTATTTAGTAATTCTTCTACTTGACTCTGGATTTCTTTTTGCTCTATTTGATTGTGCCTATATGGGGCTTTGCAAGGTGGTTGTGTGCCAGGTATTAGGTCAATCTTATGGTCTTCTGGACGTGATGGAGGTAAACCTGGTGGTAGGTCTTCTGCAAAACAATCCTTAAAATATGCAAGAAATTCCTTATGCCTAGGGTGCATATGAGTTTCTTTTGCGTGCAATTCATTCACCCAAATGAGATATGATTTAGTGTTCTTGCGTAGTGCACGTTTTGCTTGAGTATGCGAAAGCAGTGGAAACATATGAGATGCATGCATACCAAATAATGTAATAGTTTTTCCTTGAAAATTTATATTCATTGTGTGCGTGGAATAATCTATATTGGGATTATGTTGGTGTCTCCATGGCATTCCTAGAATAATGTCGCTAGACTGTAATGGGACAACTAAGAAATTTCTTCTTTCAATATATGGACCAATTTGAATTTCTAAATTTTGAACTTCTTGTGTGCCATTGTACCTAGTGCCTAAAAATGCAGCTTTTATGCGATAGTGCGTAGGTACTATATGCAATTTCAATTCCTTTACCAATTTTGCTGAAATAAAGTCATGCGTACTACCGTCATCATGCAATATAATTCTTTATTTTCCATGTACCATACATTTCATAGTCAATAATGAATGTAAAGTAGGCATACCTGGTAAAGTGTCGGAAGTAGTAGTAGGATCATCTTCTTCTTCAGTGAAATCTGGCATATCCTCATGCTCTTCTTCGTCCATAGCTCCAAGGTAGTTGATATGTGCTGATGGCTTCTTTGAATGACAATTTGCTGCGAGATGGCCTGGCTGGTGACACTTGTAACATACGATAGGCTTGGTTTTGGTCACATTATTTGCAATGGCTGGGAATCTGGGTATATTTGGATTTGCTTGTGGAATAGGTTTAGAATTTGGATTGACAGTGGATGGTAATGCAGGTGGTTTAGGCCAATTCTTGCGGAAAGATGGTGATGAAAAACGACCTGGATTAAACCTTCTGAAATTGGAATTGAATTGTTTAGATCCATAATTACCGTTTGCTTGGAATGGCTGTGGTCGTCGATCTCTTCCACGTAACTTATCTTCAGTGTCGTGAGCTAAGGAGATGGCATCTTCAAGAGTAGCAGGCTTGAACATATTCACCTCAGCGTAGTAATGTCCAAGAAGTCCAGACATATACTTCCGCTTATGTGTCGTCTCTGGTACGTCTTCAAGCATGCGTAGCTGTAAGAGTGCATTCCAAAAACGCTCTGTATACTGTGGTATAGGTTCACGATCGCGTTGTTGAAGTAAATCCCATTGCTTGATTGCCTTCTCATGAAATTGCGGTGGAAGGAAATTTTGCATGAACTTCTTCTTAAAATCTTCCCATGTAGCAGGACATTCTATGCTCTTGCGGACGACAGTCCACCAAAGTGATGCTCTATCTATCAGATGATTAGTAACACACTTGATTTTATCTTTCTCAGGATAAGTTTCCTCATGGAAATAGTCATCAAACTGGCTAATGAATGATAAAACAGTCTTTCCTTCTCTTATGCCATTGAAAGTGCGAAACTTGAAACTTCGTTTACTTATCTTGGATTCCTTGCGAATGGTTTGTGCTTCAAGAGTGGCGTCGATGGTACGGCGAATCAAATCTTCAGCTTGAGGTTCTTCTTTATCAGTGGACGCTCCTTGTAGCTTTGTCAATTGCGCTTGCAAGGCTTGCCTAGCTCTTCGCTCTTCTTCCAATTGTAGCATGATAAGGTCCAGCTTTTGTTCCATGGTAGGTTCGGGTAGGTCGTCTTCAGTCATAGGATCATCCATAAGTGGGGTAGTCATCCTGTAAAACTCAACAAACCTTTCTCACTCAAAATCAGTTAGCGGGATGAGCGTAGCTCAAATTTGGGGTTACAAGGCTATGTATTTTGGGTATTTTCTTCTTCAATTTTCAGAAATTCTGAAATATTTCTGTCTCTGTTTGCTGAAAGTACTTCAACGAACTTGCAGATAGGTAAAACAGCTTGCTGCGAACAACTTTCCAGTTCTGAGTTTTTGCAAACGAACAAGTCTTCTAGGAGTTTCAAGCGTTAGTCAGTTCTGATTTAGTCTGACTTGCAGAGTTGCAGACTTAACAGACTTGCAAAGTTGTTGACTTGCTGGACTTAGGCCGACTTGCAGAACTTGCAGGACTTGATTAGTGTCGACTTGCGAAACTTGTCTTCTGGAGTGCGTAACCGAGAGTTTGCAGACTTATCTGCCTTCACTGACTTGCAGAGTATAGAGGTAACTTAAGCTTAATTAGTTAAGCTTAAGCTTAATAAGCTTAAGTAATGGAGAAATAGGCCACCGTTTTTCAATCGTGGGGGGGGGGCCGTTTTTGATTCCGCGCGGATTTTTCGGAGGTATCTTCTTGCCAGTCGATTGACGATTTGAAACTTTTTTTAAAGTTTCTTAAGCTTAAGACTAAGCTTTAAGCTCAAACTAAACTTGATTAGGAAAGATCTTATCTGTAACTCCACGACTTCATGAAGGAAGTGTTTGAGTGGTCCTCCGCCGACAGAGAGTGGTCCTTCGCGATCTGAGAGTAGAAATAGGGGTTCTTGATCGCCAGAAGTCTGCCTGTATCGACGGTTCGCGACGAGATTGACTGTAGAGGCCGTTTGTTCCTGGAGCTCCGTCTTTGCCCGAGATTGGTAGCGATTGGAAGCCCTTGATCTCTGCTCCGCTCTGATACCACTGGTGCGCAGATCGGACGCAGGTAGCTCACGTAGTGAATTCCCAAAGGTCCCCAAGAACAAAGCACTCTACTTTTTAGCACAAAAATCAATGTAAAAACAAGCACGACATGAGACAAGAGACAAATTGGGTTGAATCTCCCCCATGCCTTGTGTGAGCGCTTCACAAAGCATGTATTTAATATATATTTTCAATCTTTTTGCTCAAAAATAGCCCAATTACAAAAATATGACAAGCTTTTAGCTTTTGAGTTTGCTTTCTACCAAAAATAGGAAAATAAAGCTAATGGACGGTGCCCAAAGAGTCTGGCACGCCCAATCTCAATGTTCAAATAAAAATAACATATCCAGGCGCATAAGCGCATACAAAATAATAATAAATAGTCGATGTCTCTATAGACATAATCAAAATATAGGCGTGGCGCCTATCAAAATATAGTCGAAAGGTCGAAAACCCGCTAGACTCCAATGCTTTCCTCCGCCACTGCTGCTATCTCTACACATCAACTGAAGCATTCACAATCGTTAGTAAAATAACACAATTAAACCGACAAAAGTGAATACCTAGCAGTCTTCAGCTACATAAATAAATCAACTGGTTAGAAATAAATCCTAACCTTAATTTATTACGAGTGCGCACTCTAAACTCATAAACGTTTATTAATTTAATATGCATTTTACGGAATCACCCGCTATGGAATCACCCATGTACACACTAAATTAATGAAACGCCCGAAAAGGACAGGCGTCCCCATCAACTTCTCGCACAAAGAATCCTCTTTGCGTATGAGCCCCGGTCATCTAAGTTTACGGAATCCACCGTAAAACCTCACGGAATCCACCGTGGAATATGCCTCCTGGCATCAATATTCATCAATCATCAATCCATGCTTCATACAGAAGACAATCAGAACAAAACAGAAGCTATACAGAAGGTATACAGAATCAATCAAAACCTCAATAGAACATCACAGAACCTCATATCTCCATTGAGAATCATCATGAACTTCTAAACATAATCAATATCATCCAAAACTCTCTCAAATACTTCCCTTATAACCATACATCACTCTAAATCCATCAAAAATCAATCATTCAGACCTCAAAAACAACAAAAATCAGTAAAAAATTAAGTCTTTTTCCACTCTCAACAACGAATGTATCGAGGGGTCTGCTACATAGGATATCTACCAAGTAACTTTGAATGGGACCATCAAATTAGGGTATGATGAATGGTATGATGAATGATTCATGGCCAATCAAATTAGGGTCCATGCTTAGTTTGAAAGAGAGGAAGGACTATGTGTCCTTGATTTAGGAATTCCACGACATCTTTTCTTGGAGTTATGTGATGAGCTGAGAGGTATTCCTCCCAGCTTGGATGTTCATACAATTTCTTTAAAGGAAGGTAGTTGCCTTGTGCAACAAAACATGAGGCATATACCTTTTGAATTAAGGGATGGGCTATTCGAAGAACTGACAAAACTATGAAAAACAGGCCTGATATTTCTGGTTCAACACAGAGAATGGTGTTCACCAGTTGTTATCAGAAAGAAGAATAATAATAAGATTCAGCTTTGCGTATATTTTAGAGAGTTTAATAAGTAGACGGTTAAGGATTACTATATGTTACCATTTGTTGATCAGATTTTGGATTAGTTAGTGGGTAGGGAAATTTATTCATTTATGGATTGCTTTGCTGGATACAACCAAATGGCTATTGCGGAGGAAGACAAATTGAAAATGATGTTTATCACTGTCTTCGGTACTTTTACGTACCATGTGATGGCCTTTGGTCTATGCAATGCACATGGTTCTTGGCAACAAACAAAATTGATAAGACTTTTGGTGACATCTCCCCAGAAGAGTTAAAAGTCTTCATTGATGATCTAGGGGTAGTCACCACAAGGGAAAGACAACTGATCATTCTAAGGAAATGTGTTGAGCATTGTAGATAGTTTTGCATTGCTTTGAACCCACAAAAGTGCGTCTTTGGGGTGCCCTATGGGTTGTTACAAGGCTATAAGGTTAGTTTGGTTGGTATTGTGATTGACCCTAAAAAGATAAAGGTTATAGTCACCAAGAGCTTGCCACAGACTCCAAAAGAGACTGAACAAGTTACAGTTACCTGGCCGTTTAACAAAGTGGCCAATCACTTTGTAGGAGTTCGATTATGAGATTAGAAGTAAGCCACCAAAGCTACAAGTTATTGTGGAATATCTTGTGGATTTCAGGGAGCCAAAGAAAATTCTGGCTAAAGGAAGTGACATTGAAGGTTTATTCAAGATTAATACAGCTTCCATCCCTTCCTGCTGGTATGAAACTATAACACACTATTTATTTGTAAGAGGATTCGAGGCTGCTTTATTAAAGTCTAAAAAGAGGAAGATCAAGCAACAAGCATTACGGTTTTTGATTATAGTGGGTGTTTTGTATTGGTCTTGAGGGGTGCCATGACTCAGCACATGGGGGACATTTTGCTAGGATGGCTTACCACCCAAAAAGCTCTTTGTTGTTGGATATTGGTGGCCATTGATTTTCCAAGATGCTTTTAGTTATGTTGAGTGTTTTGATATCTGTCAAAGACACAATGCCAGGGAGAATTGTAGGCAACCTCTGAATCTCATTTTGGTGATGTTACCCTTTGAAAAAGGGGGTTTTGATTTTGTGGGATCAATACACCCTTCATTGACTATGTGCAAGTGATATATTATTGTAGCGACGCACTACTTTATAAAGTGGTCTGAAGCTCGAGCCACGATGAAGGATAATGCTAAGATATTGTTGACTAGTTTCATTATGGAACAAATTGTTTGCCGTTTTGGGCCATCGAAGGAGATTGTGTCTAATCAAGGGGCACATTTCTTGAATAAATTTATAGTAGCCTTGACTGAAGCTTTGAAGATTAAGTACAACAAGACTACCCCGTATAATCCTCAAGTGAATGGTCAGGTTGAGAGCACAAATAAAAAGTTGGTGGGAATCTTATCCAAGATAGTATTTGAAAGTAAGTGCGATTGGGATAAAAAATTATATGTGGCAGTGTGGGCTTACAACACAACATAGGCCACACCCCATTCAAGCTAGTATATGGGAAAGAGTACTTTGCCATTGGAAATAAAGATGCCCACTGTGTGTTTTGCTCTCAATCATTCATTGGGAGAGGTAGAAACGTTACAAAAAGAATGATATACTTCTATTGCACATCTTGATGAGATTAAGTTGCAGGATTTTCTACATCAAGAAGTAGGGAAGCGGAGAATGAAAGCCGTTCATGACCTTTGGGCTAAGAAGTACAAATTTGCGAAAGGTCAGTTGGTGCTATATTATGATGCTCGTCGTGAGCTATTCCCAGGTAAGTTAGAACCCAAGTGGGATGGACCATACAAGATTGCAGGTTTAGGAAAGAATGGCTCTATAACCCTTCTAGCAAATTTGCAAGGGCTAGAGTTTAATAATAAAGTTAATTTTAATAAGCTAAAGCCTTACTATGTATAAGGTTGACGTTGGACATGGTGCTTGCGCATGTCCTTTAGGATTCAACTTTAATTTGTAGTAGATACCAAGATGAGTAGATGGGATGAATCATCCCATATCTAGAGCATCCGTATCTAGAGCAACATTACCACCACCAAGGTCGAGTGATCTAATGGAGTAAAGGGTATCAGGTTATTGACTGGCAAGATGGATTTTTCACGTGGAGATTAAGGTCTATTGCTACCATTGTCAACGAATTTTGACTAGCATTCCTATTGAGTTCACTAAGGAAGGAGGTATTGTCCTTGTTATACATCCTCTCTCTCGGCTTGATTTTGATTATCACAAGTATGAATGAGATGATTAGTATGGTGTGGATTTTGACTGAAGACTGGGTCTATACTTTGTATTTTGACAGAGCTCCTAGAGGGCCCGCTAAACATAAGAGCATTGATGTGGCCATTAAAGATCCCGACATCGAGTTGTCATGAAGATAGGAGTTTGTTTAGGACCCTCTTTTACTAATAATATGGGAGAATACAAGGCCTTTGATCATGGGGCTAAATGTAGCCCGATGTGGTGATATTTACTGATTATTGGTTAAAGGGGACTCGTAGTTGGTAACCAATTAGCTGAATGGGACCTACAGTGTGCGGGATCCCATTTTATGAATGCACTATTGTGCAACCTTGGATATATTGCATATCTTTGAGATGGTGACTTGTCAGTTAGTTCCTCGACAGTGGAATCGCTTTGCAGATTCCCTAGCTAATTAGGCTTTTTTTGAAGATGCCTTTTCCAATTGTGATCTAGGGGAGCCTTTACAATTATCTCCTAACATTAGCCTTGGACTACTTTGGGGTCTTCTTGCTGACACGTCATATTTCAACTGTCGATGGTTAGTTTGGGTTATGAGTCAGGTAGCCAGTGAGAACCTTCCTACTTTGTCATGGACGCATAGGATTGTATATCATCATATTCATCAGACACCCCTTGCTATTTATGCAAGGGGATTAGCTAATAACTTGAAGCACTTAGTGTAGGGCCTGAGGAGCCCTCATCCTTGGTCGGTTTTGTGCTTTAATAAGAGGTATGTTAGGACCAAGGGTATGTTTCAGCAATACCTTGCTAAATGGTAGTAAAGTGTATTATTTCGTAAGGCCAAGAGGGCCATTTCTATTGTGTTCTTATGTTCTATTTCTGAAGGCCAAGAGGGCCAATTTGTGGGCTGTGGAATGCTATATTTCTTTAGGCCAAAAGGGTCATGTGTCTATTTGGTGCGGGTGTGTTTAATGGTTTTCCATTTTAGTGATTACATCAGACAGGTGTGACAAAGTGGCTGGAGGGAGCTTTTGCTGCACGGAAGCTTCTTGTGGTCATTCCAGGTAGTGTCATCACCTTTTCGAGTTTTTTCCTTAGGCTGATAATATTATATGTGTACGTGGGGGGTTTTTTCTTTTCGTTTGTGGGGATCGACAACCAAGGCATGAAGCACTAGGTTTGGTTAGGTATATCTGGGGGGGATTCAAGTAGTTGTCTACCTCCTATCAAGACATTGTTAGGCATTAAAGACTTGTTATAGAAGGCAATCCTAGTGACCTTGTCCTTCCTAGCTTGCTAGGCAACTGTTCTAGGGGTCCTTCCTAGTGTGAGACTGTTAGAGAAGCTTGCCAAAATAGAAAAGAAGAGAAAGTTCTGACTATATCTAAAGATAAATTTATAGAGGTGTATAAAAAGGGGTTCTAACCCCTCATCAAGAAAAGAAAATGAAGAAAAATCCTAAAAGCAATTGATTATCGCCTTGCGAAAAGGCCTAGTAGGTTCTTGGGGACGAGTCACCTGAGGCCCATGCCTTGTCTTCCTAGGGGTACCAGCTAGCCAAATAAAGTATAAGGAAGGTTGGAGCAAAAATAAAAGTGAGCTTGGTAGGTTATTGGGTATCAAGTCAGGACCTGAAGGCCGATGCCCTTTTCTCCTTGGGTCACTCTATGCTCAGCTCCCTCCTTTTTACATGGCCAAGTATGGAAATTTTGAAAGACAAATGTGTTAAAAGAAAATTTATGATGACCAAGCTATAGGAGTCCTCGCACTAGTAGGAGTTCCCGGTCCAGCTTTCCTAAGTTAGGTAGATAGTTTAGACCACCATTAGGATGATATCTTTTATGGTTCCTTTAGCTAGTTCGTGTTAGAGTAATTGGTTTGCAACTTGCTTTGGATTTCTCTCAAATTATGCTAGGCCTATCCCTTCAGGATTTTCATGCCTTGGTTTTGTCAAGGGTTAGGGTGAGAGCTATGCTTGTGCTTTGCTGCGTATATTTTTTTGTGGCACCTTGATGCTTTCACTGGTTGTTGTTTGTGTATATTAATTCATGGGATTTGATGGACTAATTCACCCTATCCCATGGTTGCCAATGAGAGGGGATTTTAAAGTTTATTTTTGAAGCGGAAATTTGAAGCGAAAAAGAGCTTGTGAGGTTGTAAAAGACCAATCCAATGCAACTCTCGGTTCGTCGATTGGAGTTTGTTTGATCCCCCATTTAATCCCCACAAGGTTTTATAGTATGAAGCAGTGACATGATCCAAAAGCCAAAAAATGTATCATGTGGCTAGCTTTATGGATTTCAATGTCACAAAGCCAGCCATCCAAAAGGATCTCAAATCTGAGTACGTTTGCCCCCTCAAAATCAAAAAAACCACTTTTCTCGCAATGTGAAACTCTAAAGTGCACCAAATTTTTTTAAAGCTTTAGCTTAAGATTTCAACAAGCTTAAAATGAAAGAAGACAACTCTTCATGAATCATGGGGGGGAGGGGGGTGCGTGCCGTTTTTTTTTTGCGCCTCCAAATGCATCTTTTTTTTTAAATTTTCAGCTTACAACCTCATGAGGGATTAATCCTCTTGGCTATGATTTCCACCATTTTTTCACTCTTCATCGCTTCAAGAATGGCTGGATTTGGTGCATTATTCAGCAAGATCTCATTCTAGTATTTCTCTCTCCTCTCTCCTCTTGTCGAAAAACGCACATCATACTAAGTGGTTTTATGAGAAAAATATAGATTTACCGTTTTATGAAAAACTATTGTTTGAAATGATTACTAATGCTTGGATTTGATTGGCAATCCTCTATTCGATCAGTCATAAATAATAAAAAAATAATCACTCGTATAATAATTGTATGCAAAACTCGTAAAACTTGAGACTAGGCGATTTTAGGAAAAATATGCGATTTTTGGATTTTTGGTATGCATTTGCCGTTCCCATGGAATAAAACATGCTAAGTAAATCATTTTTTATAAGAGTAACTAGTCTACATCTGAAAATCAATAATTTTCTATAAATAAATAGAGAAAATTAAAGAAAAATAGAAAAAATTAGGGTTTTTGCATCAAAAAAATAAGAAAAAATAATATTAATGTGTGTGATCATAGAATGGGGTTGAAGCATGAGGTTTAGCCTCAGTTAAGCCCCATCTTTTTGTTAGAATATGTTTTTACCGCTTTCAATAAAGAAAAATACATAAAAAACCATGCCTACACCTATCAACGCATACAAAATCTTAAATGATAGGGAGTAAGGGGTTTGTTGAGCGATTGAAGTGCTTTAAATGCTAATGTTTGATATTTTTTATCATATAGAGTTTGCAATTGTTTAAAATTTAAAGGGACTAGTAGCACGAGGAAACTCAATGCTAGCTCTAAGCAAGGAAGCACTATCGTATAGAAAAGGAAATCATGAAAAGAATTATCTTCACACTTTCACGTTACTGATTTTCAATGAATATTTTCTTTAGCATGATGGTCATATTCACATTTGCATTGATGCACATCATGGTATTGTATCTTGGATGCATAGCACTTGTTTGTATGACTGATGACCTGACGCTGAGAGTGTGAGGTATCCCAAGCTGCAGGGCTAGATATTCGATTCCTTGGGGGTTATTTGGTGAGGTTTATATATCATGTCGTGGACCATTTATCAAAAGAGTGGGCTTTGTTTCGAATGTGTTTTATGTTCACAGTGCATCTTGGATCCAATCCTTGAGGTATAGGAGAGGCGTAGTGGAGCCGCGATGATCAACCGAGGGGTGCTCCCTATGTATGTGCTAAGTGGTGTATAACATTAGTATGGTTAGGGACTCCCTTTCAAAAGTGGGGAAAGAATTATTTGTTGGACTATAAAACACCACAAATGCAAATTCTTAGACATTCCTGGCGATGAGGCTGTGTGGGGTGGTTTTAGGTGAGTAGTGAGGCTCAGCTAGTGCCTTAGAGTCAGTGTCGGCGGGCCCATTTCAGGTTTTGAACATGCATTCAAAAAACAAGCACACTGCAATGTTGACTATGACTCACAACACATTCACCTCGCCATTGGCAATGTTTGGATAGTGTGACGGCTTTTAGCAAGGGCAACGTGGCTCTATCATAGCCTACCGTGCCACCGGTAGAGGAACCAAGTGTAAAGCCTAAGGAAAGAGGTCGGGACTTGTCCCACCCTACCAAAACAAAACAGCCGCAAGTCAAGGAAGCCACACCCAAGACCACTGAGCAATAGCTCAAATGGGTGCCCAAAAAAGTGAGCAATAGCTCAAATGGGCACTACTGAAGCAAACAAATGATCAAGCCATTGTGGGGGCCCAAAGACCTATTGCATGACCAAGGATACTATGAAGGTAATAATTGGAGTTGGTTGCCTAAGACTACGAGCGACATGCATGCCTCTCAATCCAAGGCCTCCATCCCATCTCCACAAAATAGTAAGCTAGCTAGGAATGAGAAATCAATTGACCAACTCAACCTGACAGTCCCAGTATCCCAACTGCTCCACGGCAGAAGGTAGCCAATCATCTGAGCTGCAAGACTAATCCATCGCATAGGTGGTCGATAAACACACTTCGTTAAGAAACCCAGGAGGTAGGCATTGGTAGTGGAGTTATCCAGTTCAACCAAACCCCAACCTCTTGTAGGCCTTAAACCCTTCCTACTACGAGTGTAGATCTATCCTTACATTGGCCTGAAACCTAGCCACTAATATGGGGGATGACTTAGTCACCTCCTGCATTAGAATATTGGATGCTACCTTCACCACGCTAGCCAAGATCTATGAATGGTTAGACATATGGCTTCTAAACAAGCCATTAGCAAACAGATGTATGCTCCTTGCCATGCACTTGGGAAGAATCCGATTTCATGTTTGTCAAGATTCCCATAGTAGGAATTGATTGCCACCGAAATGTCTCAAGAACAAGCTCGCACACAATGACTGATCACATCTTATAGTAGGAGCAAAGTCTCTACAAGAAGCCAGGAGCTTGAAGAGCTAAAAATGCTAACGAGCTCTAACTCTTCTTTTATGTGAAAATGGTATGCTTTTCGTCTCCAATGGGAATAAGAGGGTTACCAAGTTATGCAAAGTAGAGACGGGCAATCAAAACCTTTGAATATGACCCAACCTATGTAGCCCCTACCTCTTTCAGAGTACTGGCTATCGATTGCAATTGATCGTTAGAAGACCATGTCATGGTCCACCATTATTATGATCGAATCCTAACAGAGGAGGAATTGCATATTGCTAGCAGGATGAACTTTGGTGATATTCTCACTGATGTCATGATCTACATTACACACATAGGCATTAGATCTCATAACATGGACTGTCATGCCCACATGGAGTATATCCCAAACTTCTATGATTGGCAAATGATGAAGTAAAGCACTTAACCCTTCATCCTAAACCCTTCGTCCTCCAATCCTAGGAAGGATTTTCATCACTCCCAAGGGGGAGAGGATAAGGCGAAAAAGAAGACACGACTTGAATATTAAGTCGAACTTTAAAAAGCAAAAAGGATTGATAAAAGTCAATTTCATGGAATTCTAGGTTGAACTATGTGCATTACTTGAAGCAAAAATTTTCATTCTATGTTTAAGCACTTCATCTTTCCATAGCATATATTCGTAACCCCCTCATCTTTTTGGAAAAAGTCATTTCAAGTAAACTAATGTTGAGCTATTGCATCATGACAGGAACCCGAGATGGCCAGGCATGATAAAGGCAGCAAGCTCCCATTCATGGAAGAAGAGTAGCCAAATACGGCCTAACAATGGAAACAAGGGCCTTTAATCAGCTTAAGTCCAAAAGCATCCAGAACTTAGAAAGCATGGTGATGAAAAGGTAAGTGGTAAAACAGATCATTGAACAAGGTAATCTTGGCAAAATACATGGAGAAGGTTGGTCAAGCCATCAACTACATCAAGTGCATGGAGTTCTTGTGAAATTTTGATGCGAACAAGAATCATGACACTGTGGCTGTAAGATGAGGAGGAGAGACTCATAGAGTAGAAGTGGAGTTGAGCCCCAAAATAGTGGAAAGAGCTTAAGGACACGTCAACAAGCCTAAGAGGTGGCCCAAGAGAGATGTTAATATTATGCTAGGGATGGATAAGGCCCAAATGTACACGAATGATGGAGTTATCCTAGCTGACATCCTTGACCCTGACATCAGATTGCAAGTAAAGAAAATCCATGCTCTATTCTCTAGTCAGAGATACAATGCCTTGATGAGCAGGATTGGAGTACCACCTCTTGAAATCGATTGGAATGGCTATGTGCACAAGACTGTGGAAACCTTAGCAAAAGTGTTGGCCACATGAGCCAGAGCAACAAGAGGGGTATCTCCGGCTACTACCGTAGCAGAGACAACAAGGAAAAAGCCAATAGCTAAGGCCTTTGACATAGGTTTTGGGGGTATGCTCACCATCATCATCCAAAAGGCCGTTGGGGACTTGGAAAGATAGGAAGTTGTAGAAGAAACCCTCGAGCAATCATTAGCCCATAGATTGTTCGTGCAGTCACCCAAACAGAGAGAAGATCCACTCCAAGTCTAGCAGTAATAAGAGGCCTCGAGTGAGAGAACCATTAGCAGGGAAGGGAAGGAGGGCTCAGTCGTGCAGAGAGGCGCAAAAAGAAAACTCAAGCTGAACATCCCAAGAAAGAGGAAGAAAACCATGGCAGAAGGAGACAAGGAAGCAAAAGCCGCACAGAAGGAATCGAGAGAATTCGAAGATGAACAGAGAAAGAAGTAGAAAAAGGAAGAGAAGCGAGTAAGAAGGGTGGAGGAGGTGTCAAGAAGGGAGGAAGAGGAGCAAAGAAGGAAGCAAAGGGAAAATGAGGAAAGGTTGAAAAGAGAAGAAGATGAGCAAATGGCCCTAGCTTGTGGTTATCATAGAGCAAGCCTCCCAACCCAAAGAAATCACAAGGAGAAGCCTAGGTGATGAGCCAGGCTCCAGTGTTGTAGCAAAAGAAAGAGCTCAAGGGCCCATTGTGTTAGGCAAGGAAAAGGTCCCCCATGAACCCAGCACCACCAAACTGATTGCCATGCCATTCACCATCCAAGGGACCTCATAAGGGGGAGTAGACCAAAGCAACGTGGTGGCGTGGGTGCAATATCTACTAAACTTGATGAAGTAACTCACTTCAATGCCCAATAGTAGAGCCCCAATAATAGGGACAAAGAGACCTACTACTGTGGGGGACGCATAATCTAGAAACGACCTAAAGAAGTCCAAGGTTGAAGCATCCACAATGTCTAGGCCATTGGCCATGTTGGCAGCGACCAACTACGAGGAGTACGTGCAGGAGCTCCTAGGCCAACTTGAAGAGATAAAGGAAGACAGGAAGGCTACCATGGCAGAATTGGAGGTGGAAAAGGACACATTCACTACCTACCACAACTAGAGAAGAAAAAGGAGATAACCATGTATCAGAGGTAGGTAAATGACCTAACAAAGGAGTTAGAAGCAAAGGAAGAAAATAGAGGCAGAGAAGGAAGAAATTGCAAAAGAGCTATAAGTGGAAAAGATAGAGGGAGAAATGGGGCTAGAAATGGACTTCTCAGGCCTCATACTGAGGAAATAGGATATGGATTAGCAATTTGAACAATTAAAAAACCTAGGAGAGGAGCTCACTGAGGAGCTGAAGAGGGTAAAAGACACAAGCCCATGCAAAGTTCTAGAAGGAGAGGAGGCAAAAGGAACAAATATTGAAGGAATTGCAAGAGATTATGGCTTAAAAGGACATGAAGTCAACAAAAAAGTTGTTGGAGGTAGAGAAATGACTCCCTGGGACCCTCCAAGAGTAAGAATGGCTAAAAGAAGAGCTGAATTGCCACAAACACAACAAGGAAAATATGCTATCAATATGGAAAGAACAAGAAGAGGTGGTGACAACATTGTCACAAGAGCTACGACTAAGTCAAGAGGCAAGATGGAGGAGAAGACCAAGGCCTCGGAAGAGAGGAACCTTGGAAGAGTCAGGGACCTGGTTGAATGCCTTGCCCTAATAGAAAGTAGGAAAATCATAGCAAAAGCAAGGGTTGACGTAGTGAATGCAGGGCTAGAGGTCTAGCAACATGCCTTCCTCAATATAGTACTTCATGTGACTCATGCCAGTGATGATGATCCTATGGAAGGGCTAAAGAGGAAGCTAGAGGTGTCAAGGAGAGCCGTAAAATATGGGCTCCAAGAGCACATCCCAAGGACGAGCATTAGCCTAAGCTTGGCACAATGAAGGGAAATTTTGTTGCAAGTGGGTCTTACAATAGAGGAGTTGGAGTAGCTCGAAATTGGAGAACATGAGCACCGAGAGGAGTAGCCAACTACAGCAGCCTAGTCAAAACCACCAAGGGATGAAGGGCCCAATTTTGAGCACTTAAAGGCAGAGAGGCACATCCTGGTGAACAAGGCCCTCCCCCACCTCTAATATTGGAAGTAGAAGGTCAAGAAGAAGAAGATCCTACCACCGTAGAAAGAATCATTGAGGCCAAAAGGAAATGCAGAGAGTTGGCTGACTTCACGAGAGGAGAAAGTTTAATGTTGGACCATAAGACATGCCCGATGTCCAAATGCTACAAACCGAGGAACAGCTGCCTATTAATTGGGCACTAGAATTAAACTATTGGGAGCAGTGGGAGAATGGGTGCACACCATTTGAATTTGAATTCTTCTACCCTTCAGCCCTAAATCGAGTGCTACCCCCTCTAGTGGTTGAAGGAGTCATCTAGGTTTTCAAGAATCGCGTGGTGGGGGGACTTGCTTGAGCTGCTATGCCAAACACACACTATATACACAAGAGGAAGCTCACTCAAGAACATAAGAAGAAAGATGGAGGCCAAAACATTTTCTTGCTGATTTCTTCTTCTTCTTTCATACACAATACAATGTACACAAAGTATGGATAAGATACAACATAAAGGAAAGTGCCTACTAAGTTAAACAATGCATAACATACTACACTAATTCACTGGCACTATATCTTTGCTAGCTGTAGGTAGGTGTAACAAACTAAATACAATAAGTGATAAGTCAGTGGCCATGTGAGTATCATAATGACCACCAACGTACTAAGTATAGACGTGCGGATCCATCTAGCCAGGCGGTCCATCATCAATGTCTGCACATGTTGAGCTAGCCATCTCAACATTCCCCCTCAAGCTCAACTCTATCTCTGCAACTCCAAGTAAGCTTTGGAACTTTCGAAGCTTCTCTACACCCAATGCCTTTGTGAAAATGTCAGCTATATGATCTTGTGTGCTGACATATACCAAGTCAATCTCTCCTGCAAGTACCTTCTCTCTCACAAAGTGGTAGTGCACCTCAATGTATTTTGTCCTAGCACAGAACACTGGATTCCTAGCTAGCTGTATGCTGCTCATGTTGTCACAATGAATGACAATTGGACCGTCTCTCTGCACATCCAAATCACCTAATAACTTTTGCATCTATACCACCTCACATGCTGCAATAGCAACACCTCTATATTCAGCCTCTGTACTTGATAAAGCAACTGTAGGTTGCTTTTTGCTGCTCCATGTCACTACTGCACTACTAAGGGAAAACATGAATCCACTAGTAGATCTTCTGTCAGACATGCTATTAGCCTAATCTACATCTGTGTATCCAAAGACCTATACATCCTTACCTCCCTCGTAAAAATTCCATAATGTAAACTAGACTTCACGTATCTCAATATATGTCTAATTGCATCCAAATGAGGCTTTCTAGGCATATGCATAAACTGACTAACAAGGCCAACAACATAGCTCAAGTCTGGCCTTGTGATAATCATGTAAATCAAACTCCCTACTATCCTCCTGACCATAGTAGCGTCTTCTATCTCATCCCCAATGTCGGCACTCAACTTCACATTTTGCTCCAATGGTATTGAAAGAGGCTTACATGTTGTCATACCATACTTGGATAACATATCCAAGCCATACTGCCTTTGGGATAGCCATATACCATCATCACATCTGATCACCTCAATATCAAGAAAGTAGCTCAGCTCACCCAAATCCTTCATCTCAAACTTCTTCTTCAAGAAGTCCTTACCTTCAATAATCTCATTGTCACTATCACCTATGATAATCAGGTCATCCACATAAATGACTATGATGACCAAACTTGCATCTCCCTTTCTCACATAAAGTAAGTGATTAGCATTGGAAATTAAAAAACCAATATTGAAAAGATACTCTCCAATCTTGTTAGACCATGCTCTAGGTGCTTACTTCAACCCATACAGTGTCTTCTTTAACTTGCACACATATGTGGGATGCTCTAAATCCTCATAACCTACTAGCTACTCCATATACACTTATTCTTTCAATTCACCATGCAAGAAGGCATTCTTAACATCCATTTACTGCAAACTCCAACCTTTGGTTGTTGCCAAGGCAATCACGCATCTAACTGTTGCTATCCTAGCAACTGGAATGAATGTCTCTTCATAATATATGCCATATGTTTGAGCATAGCCTTTTACAACTAGCCTAGCCTTATACATGCTAATGGAACCATCTGCATTATGCTTGACTTTGTAAACCCACTTACAGCCAATAGCTTTCTTACCCTTAGGTAAGGGTACCAAATCCCAAGTCTCATTAGCTTCTAATGCAGCCATCTCCTCATCCATTGATGCATCCCAATGAGCATGACCAATAGCATCCTCAAAACAAGTGGGCTCAACACCCTCAACTAGTTTCATCATATAAGCATAATGGTGAGCTGCATAACCTTCAAAACCAAATCTTTTAACAGGATATCTGACCCTACTAGACCTACATACCACTGGATCACTCAATGGAGCCTTTACATTACTATGAGCTCTCTGTACAACTGGTGTCCTGACTGAAGGAATACCAAGCTCATCATCCAAACTCTCTGAACCACTAGAATCTCCATCAAATCCCAAATGACTAGTAGATGCATCATTACTATCCAGCACTTTCTTCTTTTCTTTTTCTTTGCCTACAACACTTATAGATCCACCTAAAGATGTGGGGCTACTCCTTAGTCTGAGACACTGTAAGTGTAGTACCAGATGATATTTCCGGTCCACTAAGACTCTATGATTCTTGCTTTTCTTTATGCACATAGCTATCATCATCATTATCATCATCTAATACATCACTAATAGGTGCATACCAACTACTCATCTCATAAAAAACAACATCCCTGCTCACTCTGAACTCACTTGTGATATGGTTATAACAATGATCCCCTTCTGCTCTAAAGAGTATCCAATAAAAATACATTTTTCAACCTTTGGATCAAGCTTCTTCCATAGCTCATCTGGCACATGAACATATGCAACACAGCCCAATATCTTCAAGTGTGATACATCGGGCTTCTTGCCAGTAAAGCATTCTTCGAGAGTCATCCCATGAACTGTAGTTGTGGGAGTTCTGTTCATAATACAGACAATAATATGGACAGCTTCAAACCAAAAATGTTTTGGCATATTCTTTTCAGCCATTAATGCCCGTGCAACTTCTGCAATATGCCTATTTTTTCTTTCAGCAGCCTCATTTTGCTATGGGGTATACCTGCAACAAGTAAATTGCCTCTTTATCCCATGAGTCCTCAAAAAGCCACTAAACTCCTTGGAGAGGTACTCTCTCCCTCCATTTGATCTCAAGCACTTCACTTTCAAGCCTGTTTCTATTTTAACACCTTGAAAATTTTGAAGTGCTCAAATACATCACTCTTTTACTTCATGAAATATACCCATAGCTTCCTTGAACAATCATCAATAAATGTGACAAAGTATTTACAACCACCAAGAGATACATTCTGTGTAGGCCCCCAAACACTGTATGCACTACATCAAGTATTTTTCTGCTCACTTCTCTATCATGTGAGAAGGGTTGTCTTGCTTACTTACTAAATTGGTATGCTTCAAAGACTTTATGAAATTCTACAACTCTAAAGGAATGCAACCCTGTAACCAATCCTATGGACTGCATTAATTTCAACCTTTGCACATTTGCATATCCAATAGTTTATACCATATTTCAATATTTGCAACCACTCCTTTTCCTTTAGCATACATAGCAGCATCCATTGCAGGAATTCCAGCATCTAAAGTAAACAGGTGGCCAACTCTACTTCCTTTTGCAACCAACCTGTACTTATCATTAAATTCTTCTAGAAAACAACCTTTTGCATTGTGTCGGACCTGCAACCCTTGCTCTACCATTTGGCAAACATACACTAGATTCTTTGTGATTGAAGGCACATGTAATATATCTGTTAGACTCTTTGTCTGGCCATCATGTAAGGAAAAGGGAACCTTTCCAATGTGTGAAATTGGGTGGCACGAATCATCACCCATCTACACATAGCTTGGATTTTGTAAGTCCTGCATCTCTCCAAACCATTCAACATGACTGGTCATATGATTAGATGCACCTGAATCAACATACCATACATCATCATGTGTCCCCTTTTCTGTAACTGCATTCGTCATATGCTGCATAACAAACAAACATCCATTTTTGTCTTCATTTTGTCGTGAAGACAATGCATAGTTTCCTTGCTGCAATTTATCACTGCGAATATCATCCTTCTTAGTATAACAATGGGCTGCAATATGACATTTTTTGCCACAATAATGGCAAACAATAACAAAATTTCCAAAACCTCTGTTTTCCTATCCACCTCTTCCTCTAGAGCTCCCCTTGCCTCTAAAGTTTCCTCGGCCTCCTAAAACCTGCATTTCACCAAATTGTTGATTGAACTTGTTGTTAATCGTTAACCGTCAGACGAACAAGGTGGAAAATCTGGAAAAGCTAAAGCAGAAGACAAAGGCCAAGGCAAAGTGGAACGGAAGATGAAGGCATGCTAAGAAAAATCTGGAAACACAAGAAGCGCAGAAAAGTCCTAAATAAGGGAAAAATGCGCACAAGGAAAAGCACAAGTCAATACTTTTGTAAAAGAGCACAAGCACATCATGATTTAATTTAAGGAGCACCAGGCTCTCAACCGTGCAATTTGTAAATGTAGACGGGCAGTAGGAAAGAAGCTAGGAAGATAGGAGGACAATGGGAAAAAGAGCCTAGGCCACGGCCGGCCATGTAAAAAAGCGGATAAGGGGATGACCGTCCAAAAGGGATTTAGGGTTTTGTATATAGAGTTGAAAAGTGAATGAGAAGCTCATTCTTGTGTGTGGCCAAAAGTGGGTCTCCTCTTCTCCTTCTTCTTCTTCTTCTTCTTCTTCTTGCTTGCTTGAGCTTGTGCTTGAGAGAGGGAGTGTGAGAGTATGAGGGAGTGAGTGTGTGAGGGTGAGGGACCGGGGAGGAGAAGCTCTCCATCTTCTCCTCTCTTCTTCTCTTCTCTTCTCTTCTCTTCTCTTGCTCGTGGCTATGGAGCTTGGAGCATGGAGCTTGAGGATGGAGCTTGCTTGAAGCTTGCACTTAGATCATGGAGCTACCGAAGTGCACGGGAGAGGAGGTAACTCAACCGGCACGAAGGTAAGCTCACTACACCCATAGATATGAATGGCGCGTCGGCTATATGAGAGGTGACCATTAGTGCTCAGCTTGGAATGCTTGAAACAATAAGCGGTCCGTGGGTCTTGGCGGTTGAGCATGAGCTCCCACACCTGTTTTGTTGGTTATCACCAACATGTCCCATACCACGACCTCTCGAAGAGGATCTATCACATCCCCTTCCTGAACTTGAGTAAAATGCTTGGACTTGTTCATTTCTTTCAAACGAGTCACCCTGCATATTAATCTCTTCGCTAATCATGAGAGAGACCAACTCATCAAAATTTGGAAATAGCTTCCTATATATACTGAAGTAGCAAATGATTTCCATGCCTTCTCATTATTAAGGCCACTCAAAGTGGATGAAACCAAATCATCATCGGCAGGCATTGCATCAATCACTACTAAAGCATCTGCAATGCTCCTCACCTTCAAAACATACTCATTGACATATATTTTTCCTTTCTTCAAGGTATTCAACTCTTGCTTGAGTTGAATCTTTCATGCCTTTGTATTTATAGAAAACATGTTCTCAAAAATTATCCAAGCTACATGTGAAGTTTCTGCATTCCTAATATGTCCCAGTATAGTATTATCAATGATTGTAGACAGCCAGTACATCACCTTTTTGTTTTTTTCATTCAATTCTTTCCATGCCTTTAATTCATCTATGGTCAGAGGGAAACCCAGCTCTGGCTCCTTTTCTTCACCTGTAACAGACTCACAAGGGCCCTTTCCAATGAGGAAGTTTGTCACACTGAACTTCCATGAAGGGTAGTTGTTCTTGTCGAGCTTCTCAATAATGGGATTTCCATTGTTCTCTGCCATTATCACAAAAGGGATACAACACAATAAGCTAGTCTTCTACAACCTTTCACAACAAGTGCACAACAATACACCAAGCAACCTTTTTCACTGATTGCTCAATAGTACATGTAATCTGCAACCTGTTTCTAGATAAATCTTATGTTTTCTTCTTAGCAAACACCTCAAAAATTACAGAATTGAAATCTATAACTTGTGCACCCACTTTCGATCAATACAGTTGAAATCACAATGTACCCTAAAACTACTGTCCGCAACCTTGCAACTCTAAAATGCGGCATGAAACGGCCTCAAATGCCTTTAAAAAAACTGCAGTAAAGCCCTAAAGGGCCTTATTTGTAGAATATACAGTGCTCTGTTCGCACCCCAAATCTCACAATAATCTGACATTTTCACTCTATTCTACTTCCGGTGCCTCCATAGGCATTATCCAAGAGAAAGAGTAGAAGAATGGGAGAGCTTCTTACCCATTGGTTGCTTGCTTGAACCTTGCTTCTTTTCCTTCACTTCATCCTTCAAAATCAGCCTCTCTCAGTGATGCGGCTATGATACCATGTCAAGAACCGCGTGGTGGGGGGACTTGCTTGAGTTGTTGTGCCAAACACACACTATATACACAAGAGGAAGCTCACTTAAGAACATAAGAAGAGAGATAGAGGCCAAAACATTTTCTTACTTATTTATTCTTCTTCTTCCACACACAATACAATGTACACAAAGTATGGATAAGATACAACAGAAAGGAAAGTGGCCTACTAAGTCAAGCAGTGCATAAGAGACTACACTAATCGACTGGCACTATATCTTTGCCAGCTGTAGGTAGGTGTACCAAACTAAATATAATAAGTGATAAGTCAGTGGCCATGTGAGGATCATAAAGACCACCAATGTGCTAAGTATAGATGTGTGGATCTATCTAGCTAGGCAGTCTATCATCAATGTCCGCATGTGTTGAGCTTGCCATCTCAACACAAGTCACGATAGGGAAATAGTGGCTTGATGAGAGGACTAGAAATCCCACGTTATGAAGAAGAGAGCCTATGAGGTACTGAGAGGATAAGATCATGGAAGATCCAATAAAGGTCAAAGGCTATGAAGCCCAGCGTAAATGGTGTCGAAGAATCCGGGACACCAATTTTGAGGCATGGATGGCTTTTTGCAACACGCTATTGTACGAAAGTGATGACCCCACCAACATGGCTTATCTGAGATGCCACGATGTGGATTTTGACCAAGAATAGCATGCCAAGTATGACTTTGCTTTGATCTACAATGTCAATACTGCCACTTCTAAAGAATGCCCGACCTTTGGAGCACAAGACCTCCGACCTTCCATTACCCACTTTTTGGAGACGAGCTCATAGCATGCCCCGGCCTTGCTTTTCTTACCACTTGTAATTACCTCCACCTCTTACGAATTTTACTAAAAAAAATAGTAGCCCAGTAAGAGTGCTTACCACCCCTCTATTTTGATATCAATGTAAGGATAGACAACTATGCAATTTGGTACATAGAAGATATTGTTTGTATGTCTAGCATTCTATATTATAAATTTTATAAATTACTTTTGGTTTTAAGTTTGATGAGAGAGAGAGAGAGAGAGAGAGAGAGAGTTTATAGAGAGTATTAGGAGGGAGAGAGAGAGAGAGAGGAGAGAAAAGAATCAAATTAGAAAGAGAGAAAAGAGGAGAGAGAAAGAAAAGTAGATTGTCGAGAAAGAAACTATGGGAACTTCTTACTCGACCGGCAAGACCCATGGACCACTTATTGTTTCAAGTGTTTCAACCCAAGTCCAATGGCTACCTCTCACATAGCTATACATACTCTCACACCTACAAGTGTAGTGAGGTTACCTTCATGCTCTATCAAGTTACCTCCTCTCACAAGCTCTCCAATAGCTCCATGATCCAAGGTGCAAGCTTAAGCAAGCTCGATCCTCAAGCCCCAAGCTCCATGCTCCATTTCCGTGTATGAGACAAGAGAAGAGAAGATGAGAGAGTAAGAAGAGAGGAGAACATGGAGAGCTTCTCCACCACAGTCCCTCATCCTCACACACTCACACTCCCTCACTTCCTTACACTCCTCTCTCAAGCACAACCTCAAACAAGCAAGAACAAGAAGAAGAAGAAGAGAGCTAGTTTTGGCCGCACACAAGAATGAGCTTTTTTATTCAATTTTTGCCTTTTATGCAAGCCCTAATCCCTTTTTGGCACCCATCTCTTTTTAACAATGACCTACCATTTTAGCTTAGGTTCTCTTTCCCTATTTCCTTCCTATTTACATTGTTCCTTCATCCATGCCCATGTACATTTACAAATTGCATAAGAGGGATCTTGGCACTCTTTTAAACAAATTTAGAGCGCACTTTCATATTTAAAATGTGCCTTTCCTCTATTGCGCTTACCTTGAACTTGTAAGGTTGCCCTCACGTTCGGCTTTTTTTCCTCCTATTTCTTTAGTCAGTCATGCCACCTTTTTCCACATTGCCTTACTTTCTTTGTATTGGGAATAACATTATCCCCCTCCTAGCCAAGTGCCAGTCCCATGGCACGTGCAGGTACTTGTTGATGAGGGCTCGGGTGGTTGAAGGGTTGCCATGTGGGTCAGTGATGTGGCTTCATCATGGATATTGGATAGGGAGAAGAAGAATCACAAAATGGATGTGAGATTATGGAGGCCAAGAGTAGATTGAGTGGATGACAAGGACCTCCAAAGTTAGTGATCGATCACGAATTGTCAAATGTACCTGATAAGGAAAAGGAAGTGCACTACTTGGGGGATGTACCTACCTCACTATGCAATGTAGGGTGTTCGAGTCAATGAAACTAGGAATTAGGTCGAACCTTAGGGAAGCATGTGGTATTGTCCTACACTTGAGGACCTAGTTTGTGTACAAGGGGAGGTGTTGTGGGTGTGACTTAGGGAGATAGGTCAGCGCAAAACTCCCTAGGTGTGTCCTACCCTTAATGTGTCCTAAGGGTGAAGTGGGGGG
The DNA here is from genome assembly GCF_053477565.2 of Lygodium microphyllum. Lineage (NCBI taxonomy): Eukaryota > Viridiplantae > Streptophyta > Polypodiopsida > Schizaeales > Lygodiaceae > Lygodium > Lygodium microphyllum. The sequence continues at coordinate 73,378,435 of NC_141163.1, forward strand.
ATAGGGAGGGCTAGGGGGTTAGGCATGGAGCTAGCCGACTGAGGCCACCAGATACACCTAACTTGAGAACCCCTAGGTGCGATGTTTGTGGTACTTCAATGTTACATGAGAAGCTCTTTATTCATTTATTTTTGCTTTTTTTTCTCTTTTATTTTCCTTTTTTTTTCTTTTCTTTTGTCTTCCCCCCCTTTCTTTTTTGTGAGATACATTGGGAGGGAGCACACTAGACATCATCTTGATGCTCTTTAGTAGCTACATTTCGAGGGGGGCTAAGAGATTTGCTAAGGAATGCATGACTTTGCATGAAGCCCTTTTGGTTAATCCTTACATTGAGAGGGGTATTAGAGAGGAAAGGATGATTACATTTTGAGAACCTGTTATCACTCATATCTTCTAAAAGACTCAAGAACTAAGCAAGGTCACTTTGAAAAGGAACATTACAAGTGGATCAATTATTTAATTCTATTGGGATTTTAAACTGTGAGTGAGCTGTATGACCACCTGACAGAAGTAAGGCAGCAATGCCACACGATGCCATTGTCAATGCTATATGACTACCACTACACACCTTGGCAAGCAAACGCTTATATAAGAAAGTTTTCCCAGTCCCATTGAGACCATCCAAAAAGAATATACCCTAGAATTTGCATCAACATCATTCATAACTACCATAATTGTAATTCTTTGTCCCTCATTCAACATAGCCTCCATAGATTCAAAAACCCTATGTTGTTCCAATGCATTGTATGCATATTTATCTTGCAAAAGGGGGTTAGCATGAAATTGAGAGTTTTGATGAGGTTCTGGCAACCTATTGAAATCAAAGAGTATTTGCCCTATATTGTATAAAGGTCTTGAAGATGTAATAATGCCATGTTAAATGCATCTTGGTACAAAACACTAGGACATACATGCACGTGTTATAGTTACAATAATTTATATAGGATATCCTCTACCATTGGTACAAAAAAACCTTTCCCATAGCTGACCAGGCCGAGTAGGCTTACAAAAGGCCAAAATTGCAACAAACAAAATATGAAGTTGAGCACAAGTTTACATGGAGACAACTTCTTTCAAGCACATAGCATACTCATCATCACTCTCCAACATACCTCTTGCAATACAAGTATCCTTAAAAGTACATAGACCACATTGTCAATAGTACACAAATCCTCAAAAGAAGTACATTCTCAACACTCGATTAAAAGCATTTTCAAATATAAAGCTCACCATAGGTAGGCACCACAAAATATATCTAATTGCATGTATTCCTACACTTTCTCTTTGTCCACATTTTCTATCGTGCATTCCACACCCAATATATTGGAAAGTATTGATAGAGAAGACCTCTAGCCTTTGGATAAATGTAATTGCAAACTAGCCATTCAATAACAATAGTTTTCTAGAGGTCTTCATTTTGCACAACATCTGGAATATTATCTATATCTCAAAACACCACATAATTCTCACTAAGAAAGTGTGCTTACAACTTCTATATATCATGCTTTTCATTGTGCAATGGGTAATCATAGATCTACCAGCATGACTCAAAGGTAGAAACTTATCGTGCATCCAACTAACTTTGGATCTCATCCATTTCATGAACATTGCTACCATTCTATGTCAAATCGACCCCAATAGAAAATTTAATGGTTGCATCATCATGCCCCTTACACACATACTAGTACAAATACTTAATAGTTGCTATTATCAAGCACACCTCCACATTTATGTGTGCATTGTATTTCTTACTTAAGTAAGGATTATATGGAACAACCCATTGATTATCAATTAAATTACCATTTATAATCACCGTGTTTCCATCATCTCACCTTCAATAGATGGGATAACTAGAACCATCAACCATTGTTATACCCACTAATTTTTTAGGGTAGCCTTTGATAAATTTACCCTTTTCCATGCAAGGACTCTTGGGGTTCAATTCTCCACAAGGGCCATGAATGTTGCAATTTGAAATTGTCTCAAATAAAGTTGAAAACTTAACTTATTGACAGCTTAGAACAAATCATTCTATCATAGTGACACACTCAAGAAGGTTTGAAAGACTACTCTAAAATTAGCAAAGTATGAGGATGTGGTAGCCCCCTCTTTGGGAATTTGATCCCATTAACATAGCCTACAATCTTTCCAAAGAGGTCTTTATGCAAGAACGTGTGCATCAAATTAGCATGTTGTTTAGTGAAACATGTGAGTACTCAAATCTAGACGGTCATAAGCACTCTGTCCAGGCAACAAAGCATTAGTTATCTCCAACCACCTTGGATTGCATATCATCGTTATAAAAAGGGCTAGTTTTCCCTTACATCACACTATAGCATGGTAACTTGATACAATTGATACATGTGCCTTGGTCCACATGTAAATGATGATGATAATAGTATCTTCCTACCAATAGAGGCACCGAACGATCTATACTAACCCATGATTATTTCCCCCCATCATGTTTACCAAGCCTCTGCAGATCTCTGATCGCAAGTTTGGTGACACCAAGTTAACCTACATAGCTCTATACTGCAATAAGAACCAACAATAAATTTTTGTAGTAGTTGAACACCACGCAACATGTATAACTCAGCATCTTCACGCACATGAAGTCGAAATGCATAAAATTGCATTTGGGTGACACAATTTTTACTAGAAAATTCATGTATATCAATAGGAAAATTGACATTATTATAGGGAATCTTTACATACCAATCGTCATCACCCATATGGAAAAGGACGACATAAAGTATTGGTATATATGCTCTATGCAAGTTTGAAATAGTAATACATCCACCACCCCAAGTGTAAACATGAATTTCATGGTGATCAAGAGTATTTTCATCACCTTGGCCCCCGGCGGCATGATAGCAACAAGCTTAGTTGCTACAAGCATGAGTAATATTTGTTGGCATAGGATTATTTTGCAATTGCATACCCATAGACCTAAAAGCTTGTGCATATATGTTGGGTCGATGCATCATAGATCGATGTTCTGCAAGTAAATTTTGTAATAGATCATGCATAATCCCCAACCAATAAAACAAATCATGATCAATATCATAAACAGAGTTGTGCAAACCTTGGTCTTTCTTGATGTTGCATATCAAGAAGCAGAGGACCTATATGGTGATAAATAGAGCCATGCACTCTAAAGGTGTAACCATTCCTTACAATAGGCACCTCATCAACATTAGCTTCAAGTAATACAAACACAAGAGCACTATTCTATGCTTGTATGCTATTTTTAAATCTCCTACTTTGAGGGTGCATACCATGTAACAAATCATGCAATGGTTGTAGTGGACATTGCAATGGTATTTTTAAATCTCCTACTTTGAGGGTACATACCATGTAACAAATCATGCAATGGTTGCAGTGGACATTGCAATGGTAGCAACATTACTTTTCCATTTTGACAATAGCGATTTCCAAAAAAAACCAACCCCTATACTCGAGTCTCACATCTCCATAATCTAGCTAAACATCTCTCACATATTTTAGAAAGACTCCCCATGGAATGCACATTCTAATCTTGAAATAGCAATTGCAGGATGAACATTTACTACTGCAAGCAAAGTATGCAAATTGGAGCATGCTCCACCATTTCGGGGATCAAAAGTTGGAATACTATTAGACTCATTAACTACGGGATTTTGCACATTGTGATGATTTCTAACGTCATAACCATCAATTAATGTCAAAATATTAGACACAACAAGATCAACATACATCATATTCAAATTTGTATCAACATGTTGCTCAACTAGCTCACTATCCCCATTTGCAATTTCAACATGGGGAGATACATTCTCATGAATCAATCCATTATGATTTCCACCATTTTGGTAGTTAAATGAACCAACATTATTAAAATGTGACCCATAAGAATGATTTTTCACATTTTTGTATTGTCAGTCTCACCATTGCAACCGGTCACTGATGGTAAATGTTAGTCAAATATATACCAAACTGTCATTGAGCTAATTCATTATTGCCACTCATAATCTCAACATGAAAAGGCATATTTCGAACATCTTGCATCCTTTGGTGACATTCCCAAATGGATTCATTATGATCTAAAACCCCTCTTTAGGAGTTGAATGTCAAAACATTATTAACATGTGACTCATTAATCACATGATTTTCTACATCCATGTGATCTCAAATACTACAACTAACCTTTAATGGTAAAGTATTAGTTAGATCTATACCAAACTGTCGATTGTTGTTAGGCTAGTTCACAATGACCATCTGGAATCTCTTGATGAAAAGGCATGCTTTAAACATCCCTACGAATGAATCTATAATGACCTAAAACTCCTCTTTGAGCCCTAAGCCCAGCAATCTGCCTTCGTTCACACCTTGTGGAGCTAAGCACATCCTTATGAACATACAACACATAGTCACTACTAGTTGCTCGATGCGAATACCTCTTATTGATTAGATACCCACACAATCTGTTATCGACACATTTGATCAAAGGCATGGCTTAATTTTTAATACTTAGGTATAATCACATCAAATATATTATGTATGTTCAAATATTAAATATTAAACATTAAGATTACACAATACATTAAGCATCATTATCATCGAACAAAATAATGACCACTTTTTTATAGATATAGCATTGTACATGCTATCACTACAAAGTGAAAACTCTCATTCAAATAGTGTCACCTTCAATGCAAATGCTTTAATCCAAAACATACCAAACTACACCCAAATATGTGAGTATTAAGGCAATTGGTAGAGCAAGCATGCGAGTGTTGGCAGTATATAATGTTCCACATATTTCTTTGACTAATAAATATTAAGTCTATGTATTTAAGTCAATACTTGGAGCTAATCGTGATGATTATAAAGATTTTGAGTTCATCCATGAGAGAGATAGAGAGAGAGAGAGAGATTTTGTTGAGATAGAAAATTTAATTATAAATAGATGTATGATCAATCTGCTTTAACTATTAAACAAACCAAAGTAAACATGGGACCATAGAACCTGTTATGAACATATTTTATCAAAGGTATGGTTTGATTTTCAAAATTTAGATACATGTGTATTTAATATACAATGCATATTCAAATATCAAATTATAAATATTAAAATTAAACCACATACTAAGCATCATTGGATTATTAGAATTACTTCATATTCTATAGAGAAAATTATTCTCTCATATTCATTGCATTGCAAAATTACTAATGTTTTATTTCTACATTGCAAGAGATAATCATTCTTTCTATAGATCAAACCTCAAGAAGACATCACATTATATGTACCTAATATATCTTACTCAATTTAGCTTTGTTACATCAAAAGCACTACACATCTTAGTACATTCAATGCAAGCTTCACAAAAAAAGACTATATATTATCACAAAAAAGCACAGACCCAAGCACTTTAAACGATGTGAGACAATAGGAGGTTACAAGTTTCATCCTAAATAAGCCTTCCTCCTTAGTTGCGACCATTCTTTTGACGACTCAATTTTTGCAACAAGGCATTAAACCTACTAACATTCATTTGCAATTGCAAGAATGATAGTTGACAGACCCTCTAGCAAATCACAAGCTCGTGGTCATTTCCAAGCCCCAAAATGATGTCCACATATCATTCACCAGTAGATTCATCAACTTGCTTGTCTCATAAATAATTGGCAAAAGTATCCTTACTCATCACCTAGATCAATCGAGACTTGTTGAAGAACACTTTGGGTGTGCTTTGTCTCACACACAACCCCATACAAACCTTTAGCCTATTTGTGTAACTCTAGTACGTATATGGCAAGTGCTTGATTAACACATGTGCATAAACTCATCTCCAATTCTATCAACTCATTCATCTTGGTCTCAAAATATTTTAAGTCCAAAGAACTTGAAGAAGTATTCACACTTTTTCAAACCCTTGTGTTTCTTGTACATTTAGCAACATGTGTTCCTTGTCCCCTTGCCACTTCTTTTATTTTCCACACGTTCATTCTATTAGAGCCCATGTTTTGGCTGCAATAAAATATATAAATGATTATCTCCAAAAAAACATGTAGCACTTTGATGCAAGCACAATTAAAACAATTATCTTTCATATCTAGGCAAATGGCTCCAAGTTGGCAAGTGCCCAAGAGATGATGTCGTGGCTGTTTAATTCCACTGAATCCACTTCATTCGATGGATCGAAAGCACTATGTCTAGATATATCTCCCATAACTTCTCTTCATCATAGTCATGTATAAGCACATGCATACATGGCTATCTACGAGTCATGATTGTCTGTGACAAACTTCATGGCAACAACTTTTGCAAGCCAATTCTAAAATTGAACATATCCTAGACAAAAATGAAAAAGACTAGCCATGCATGAGCACATGTGTACATGATGCTTGCTCCCAAACTCTAACATACATAAACACAAAGATGAAACATTCAATTTTCACTAATATATTTAATTTAAATTTAAATATTAGAGATATATATATATATAATCTGATTGTAAGATTGACTTATGTAAAGCGTCCACTTGAAAGCAAAAGCTTAACCTAAATACCTTCATCATGAGATAACTTAAGGTGAGAGATTCCACCATCATCACATGTGATGCACTTGATGTGTTAGCTAATCTTCGTAGCAAATAGGACACCAACTAATCATGAGGTAACTTAAGGCAAGACCTTGTAACATTCACTTTTTGTCTTATTGCATTATCGTAAAACACGATATCAAGTCATTTTTGTGTTTCAATACTTTTAAGCTTCAACTCATGAGCTATGAAAGCACTTTAGTCAAATTGTATCCATCATGATTGACTTAGTGAAACTCCTTATTGTTATAAGCTTCAAAGTAGGAATGCTACAAACTCATGAGTGTACCAATACCTATTTCTAGAACACCTCTTCCCTTTATAACATTTTATGATCCTTGCAAAAGAAATGAGTTTAACAATATAAACTTGCAATAACAAATTCAATTGCAAACTTTGACTTCACTTTTCAAGTGACATTATTTCTCCACTTAAAAAACCTTGCAACATTCCTTTTTTATCTCATTGGATTATAGTAAAATACACTATCAAGTCCCTTTTATGTCTCAACACCTTTAAGCTTCATATATATCTAATCTAAGTAATGAGAGCACTTTGGCCAAATTGTATCCATCATGATTGACTTAACAAAACTATTTATTGTTATGTAATAAGAGGACTTTGAGGCCAAGTCACAACAATAGCAATGGAGAGAGCAATAGAGGGAAAAAGGGACTAATAAAATGGTTTAAAAATAGTTTCATGAATTGGAAGAGAGAGAAAACATATTTCAAAATGAAGATTTGAGAACTCGTTTAAGAAGTCTTGTAGAGATTACATATATCAAGCAAACTATGGATTCAAGGATGAGCCTACATACCAATTCACTTGGATTGACATTGCCAAAAACCTATTATGATAAACTTTCAAAGAAGTAAGTTGCACGTCAAGAGCAATGTTTTTTAGTGCAAGAGGATGATCTTACATAACAATTTGTTCGGGTTAACATTACTGAAAGCCCATTAAGATAAACTTTCAAAGAAGTAAGTTGCACATCAATAGCAATGTTCTTTGGTGCAACTAAGCTCTCATTCTTGTGAGCAATTAACTCACAAACTCCATTCTCTATATACAACCTGTACTATTAATAAGGTCTTTCAACTTCTCTTCTTGATCGTCTAAAGATCTAGCACATGGCCATAAATATTTCTAAATGTGTTCATACATGTCTCCTATGTAACCCCTGATTTCTTCTAAGTCGCCCTGTATCATTACTCCATTAGCAAGGTTCCCCTCATATTTTTCTTTCAATATTCTCTCAATCCTCTATAGACAGTCACAATGTTCTTACTAAGTGAAATCAAAGCTTTGTAACATCAAAATAATGTTTTCACTTGCTTTTCAATCCCATCCAAGCGACAAATGATCGTCAAGAAACCAACAAAACTATCATGTCCTCCAATGTGCTTGAGCTCATGATGAATTGCCTTCTTCCTTGTGATCTCTTTCATTTTGCATATATTTATTTGCATGTTAGAAGTGCATTGTACAACATTTGCTCTACCAGATACATTCTTGTTTGCTGTAGAAGCCTCCATACTGCACAAAACGCATACATTAATCTTGAGGGATATACAAACTATTCTAGATGGCACTGGATTAACCTTCTAATGTGTTCAATCTAATTTTAGCATAGTTCTAAAGTCTCAAGGGGCAAGATTTCCAAGTGATTTTCTAAGTGAATCTCTAAAGCATCTTACTTAGCTCATAAATTGAAACTTTTTTACATTGTATTGACTTCAAATAATACGTTTTTAATCACTCGAAACATGTATGATCAATGTGAGTATCTGATATTGATTGGATTTCCACCATTTTTGCTCGAAGATGAAAGAGTTCTAACATAACCATCTACACCTACTAAGATGAAAGAAGGTTATCAAGCACCCAATAAAAGTCCTTTTGGATATATATATATATGCTTTCCTAACTCTAGCAAAAGCGAAAGAGTTCTAGCACTAACTAACTAACTCGATGATAACCTATTTCTAACATAACTAATAATAAATAAACATAAACATAAACTAGCCTATTCTCTCTCTAACAACCTATTTATTAAAGAGGATAGAGAGAAAGAGACTTGTCAAATCCATTACATAAACTAATAAACAATCAATAAACTTACTAACAAATTAAGTAACTAATAGCAAATAAGGAATTAACAATCAAGTAACAAACAAAAATAAATAAACTAAAGTTTAAAAAATAGATAAATAAATAAATAATAAACTAATATCCAAGCTAAGTTAAAAAATGAACCAACTAAACTAAAAATTATTATTCTCTCACCACACCACTCTCTCTCTCTAATTACTAACATAAATCAAACTAACAAAACTAATAACTAGCTCACTAACAAAACTAACCTTCTCTCTCTCTCTCTCTCTCTCTCTCTCTCTCTCTCTCTCTCTCTCTCTCTCTCTCTCTCTCTCTCTCTCTCTCTCTCTCCAACCAACAAATAAACATAAACATAAACAAACCTACCCTCTCTCTAACACAACCAATCTACTCTCTCTCTCTCTTTGCCTTTCTCTCTCTCTCTCTCTCTCTCTCTCTCTCTCTCTCTCTCTCTCTCTCTCTCTCTCTCTCTCTCTCTCTCTCTCTCTCTCTCTCTCTCTCTCTCTCTCCAACCAACAAATAAACATAAACATAAACAAACCTACCCTCTCTCTAACACAACCAATTTACTCTCTCTCTCTTTGCCTTTGTCTCTCTCAGTCTCTCTCTCTCTCTCCCCCCCATAACAACATAAATAGAACTAACAAAATGAATAACTAACTTACTGACAAAACTAACTAACATAACTAACACACACATGCACGCACACACACTCTCTCTCTAAAACTACCTAAGTAACTAACTAACTAATCTCTCTCTCTCTCTCTCTCTCTCTCTCTCTCTCTCTCTCTCTCTCTCTCTCTCTCTCTCTCTCTCTCTCTCTCTCCCTCTCCCTCTCCCTCTCCCTCTCCCTCTCCCTCTCCCTCTCCCTCTCCCTCTCCCTCCCTCCCTCCCTCCCTCCCTCCCTCCCTCCCTCCCTCCCTCCCTCCCTCTCTCTCTCTCTCTCTCTCTCTCTCTCTCTCTCTCTCTCTCTCTCTCTCTCTCTCTCTCTCTCTCTCTCTCTCTCTCTCTCTCTCTCATAACTAACATAAATGGAACTAACAAAACTAATAACTAACTAACCTACTAACAAAACTAACTAACTAATATAACTAACATACTCTCTCTCTATGTCCCCCCAACCAATAGATAAACATAAACTAAACTTCTCTCTCTCTCTCTCTCTCTCTCTCTCTCTCTCTCTCTCTCTCTCTCTCTCTCTCTCTCTCTCTCTCTCTCTCTCTCTCTCTCTCTCTCTCTCTCTCTCTCTCCCCCCAACCAACAAATAAACATAAACATAAACTAAACTTCTCTCTCTCTCTCTAACCAACAAATAAACATAAATATAAACTAACCTACGCTCTCTCTAACACAACTAACCTACTCAATGTCTCTCTTTCTCCCCCTACCACAACTAACAAGCTAACCAATATAACTAACCTACACACACACACACACACACACACTCTCTCTCTCTCTCTCTCTCTCTCTCTCTCTCTCTCTCTCTCTCTCTCTCTCTCTCTCTCTCTCTCTCTCTCTCTCTCTCTCTCTCTCTCTCTCTCTCTCTCTCTCTCTCTCTCTCTCTCTCTCTCTCTCTCTCTCTCTCTCTCATAACTAACATAAATGGAACTAACCAAACTAACCAACTAGCTTACTAACAACACTAACTAACTAACATACTGATACCAAATGAGAGATGGATCTATATGGCAGTATGCTACTTTTCACCAAGAGGGTCCAGATATGCTACTACGCAGGGTGATATTCAGGCCAGAGATTCCCCCTCCCCTTATTCACAACTCTCAGGGGACATTATTCTGTATTCTATTTTGGGTGAGGTCTTCCTTATGGGGGACTTCAACGGGCGCACACAGAGCCGACAATGTGAGAGTTTTGATATGGAGCAGCTAGAGATCATGAGAGCATTAGACCCTGAGGAGTTGGGGATCAGTAGGGAGTCAGCAGATACTGGGCCAGACGCCACAGGGTATGGAGGGCATTTACTTGAGCTTGGTAGTAGACATCATCTCGTTATTTATAACGGGATGGCACAATGGCCATATTTAGGAGGTCTTACATGCTTCCCACATGGGGGGGGGGGGGGGGGGGGGGGGCGAGAGTACTGTAGATTATCTGCTCGGACCGATCGATGGGATGCATACTATCGAGTCCTTTGGCCTTGGGAAACTTCCACTCGGTGCCGATCACACCTTTCTCAGTTTCTCACTCCTCACCTCATTACCATCACCACCTACAGATATCATACCCCACATGCATACTACCATACACTTCACTCATGAGATCTCACATGTTTACTCACAGCATCTGGAGGAGCACATCACATCACTTGATCCATACGCACCCCTTGATACACTGACCACTGATATCACACGCATTCTGCATGATTCTACTACACTCAATTTTCCACATCACACATACACGCACCCCCCTCGGACCGGTACCATGCCACAGAACAGGTGGTATGATGATGAGTGCAGAGATCTACGTCGACAGCTACGCGATTTGGAGGCCAGAGGAGAGATTACACACAAACAGGCGCAGAGACGCATGCACTGCTTGACCCGCCGTAAAAAGCGGGAATGGGAGGAGGAGAGATATTGGGATATATACCACCTTCTTATGAGCAGAGATTGTGCAGAGGCATGGAGGCAGATCAGAGAACCACGCTCACCCACACCGATACATGACCCTGCAGTATGGCATGGATACGCACAGAGTTTATATCATGTACCCGCACAGCCACTGATACCCACACCATGTACACCGAGACCGGGTATTTCATCCTTTTTCACCACTAGTATGGTGAAATATGCTATCTCACGATTACAGCATGGCCGCGCTTGAGACCAGTTTGATCTTCAGGCAGAGCATATTATATATGGCAGAGACACATTGGCTCCACTCATTGCTCACCTCTTCAACCGTGCATTGTCTGAGGGGTTCCTTGACTCGTGGACAGAGCACACCATTGTACCTATCCAGAAGTCAGGGGATCCTATGGATCCTAACACATATAGGACCATCATGATTGGGCCAGTTTTGGCCAAACTTTATGGCATGGTGATGGAGGAGGAGCTCAGCACGCTGGCAGAGAGAGAGTGCATGCGCACACCCAGACAGGCAGGGTTCAGACGGGCATTTTCTACCATAGACCACATCTTCACTCTCTGTTGTCTGATTGACCAGACACGAGTGAAGAAACAGATATTGTACTGTTGCTTTGTGGATTTCTGCAAAGCCTTTGACATGGTTCCGAGAGAGGCTTTTCAGATGCCTACTTGATCTGGGGGTGGATGATGACATGATGTGAGGTATTTATGCACTATATGATATCAAGAATCGCGTGGTGGAGGGGATTGCTCAAGATGCTGCGCCGAACACACACAGAATGCACAAGGAGAAGCTCACTCAAGAGACAAGAAGAGAGATGGAGGCCAAAACGTTTTCTTGCTGATTTCTTCTTCTTCTTCCACACACTTTACAATGTACACAAAGTATAGATAAGATACAACATAAAAGGAAAGTGGCCTACTAAGTCAAACAATGCATAACCGACTACACTAGTTGAATGGCGCTATAACTATGCCAGCTGTAAATAGGTGTAACAACCTGAATATAATAAGTAATGAGTCAGTGGCCATGTGAGAGTCATAATGACCACCGACGTGCTAAGTGTAGACGTGTGGACCCATCTAACCAGGCGGTCCATCATCCATGTCCACATGTGTTGAGCTTGCCATCTCAACATATGAGCGGGTTACTGGCAGAGTCAGATGTCCGGGAGGTATATCAGATCCCCTTGTGAGCACCATTGGTGTGAATCAAGGATGCCCACTCTCACCGACTCTATTTGGGCTACACATTGATGAGATAGCAGAGTTTATTCAATAGCGAGCCGGTGGAGGTATAGATCTCAGTGGAGCCACAGTTCATATCTTACTATATGCAGATGACATTGTGTTGGTCTCAGACTTAGCTCAGGGATTACAGTAGCATTTATTAGCATTAGATGATTTTTGCATACAGAGAGGCATGATAGTGAACCTTGGTAAAACCAAGGTTCTTATATTTCATACATCAGCTCAGATATGCAGACAGAGTATTTTCATGGCAGCACGAGGGAGTATTGAGGTCACTGGATCATATGTATATTTGGGAGTCACCTTTACAGCAGCTTCAGGGACTTTCTCGATGACACAGGCAGCTCGTGACCGCCTCACTAGAAGATACTCAGCATTGGCTCTTATGGAGCGACAGTGTCATCAGGCACATTTCCAGGAGCCCCGCACCAAGGGGTGGCTCTTTGATACTCTAGTCACTCTAGCACTGATGTATGGAGCAGCTATATGGGGGCCAGGCCTTGCCGATTATGTATGGACATTGATGGAGAGACCTCAGGTGATCATGATATCTAGATTGATTCGCAGCAAGGCCTCAGTCCCACATGACATTGTGCGAGTAGAGCTTGCCACACCGCCCATGCTAGTCGAGGCATTATTTCAGACAGTCTGCTTCCTACACAGATTTCAGTATATGGACAGAGATCACATTGCATATAGAGCATATATGGCATCTTAGGAGATGGCTCGAGCGGGGGATACCACATCATGGTATGCACAGACTAGAGCTTGGTTTGACAGACATGGACTGGACATTGATAGACTCCCACCTCTTCTATATGATATTCAAGCTTCCACTTACACCCTCTCTCTCTCTGAGAGGAACAGAGTCATCAGATAGGAGATATGGCATATTTATATATAGAGAACATGGGTCAGCCCTGCACAGCCACTGCCATCGAAGATGGCACATTATTATACACAGTTCTTGAGCATATCAGAGCAGGGATTCATAGAGATCCCGAGATATATGCAGATCTATATGCCACATCGATTGAGAGTTCTTATTGGACAGCTTAGGGTATCATCACATCAGCTTATGATTGAGAGTGGCAGAGCCAGTGGCATCCCACAGGAGGAGAGGATATGCCCCCTTTGCAGATCAGAGGTGGAGAGTGAGGAGCATTTTGTTCTCAGATGCCCGGCATACTCAGAGTTGAGATCTAGATACACATTGAGCAGCTCACTTCAGGGATGTATGATTGATATGGATCAGATATCATTTGGCCGTTTTCTGGGAGAGGCATGGCACATTAGAGAGCAGAGCACACAGCGAGTCCCAATCAGAGAGGGGCCCACCCAGACGACTATTACACAGTTCTTTCAGACAGACAGAGTGAGAGCTACTGTACCAGCCTCTAGCTAGACCTCCGGGCTCACACTACAGCAGGCTGAGGACTAGCGTACCCGACGCCGCACGAGGATCCGTGGGTTTTGGACCCCACAGCCACACCGACAGGAGATCCGAAGGATTCTTGATCTACATCAACAGTAGACTGAGATCCGACGACACTCGACACATTGGATCTCAGATCTCCAGTTTGCTCTTTCTCCACCGTCGATGTACCACATCCTGCATCCAGGAGGGATCACCTGCTATTAGCGACTTCGACGACTGCTACTACATCCCAGGATAGTATATCTCCCTGCATCTGTTACATATACACATCGCACCACTTTATCACAGCCGACAGTTATTCCCCTATCACAGCTGACATTTGTTCCCCTTTTGTAGCCATTATCTGGAGTACCAGAGCTACATACGCACATACACATACACGACACTTATCACACTCACAGCACCGTATTTTCAGTTTCCAGTTTTTAGCTTTTCATTCAGCACTTTTATTTTGGATAGCTCGACCTCATCAGTTGTATCACAGTTTGTCTCATAGGCCAGTTTTGGTCTTTAGAAGACGTTAATATCTCTCTCTCTCTCTCTCTCTCTCTCTCTCTCTCTCTCTCTCTCTCTCTCTCTCTCTCTCTCTCTCTCTCTCTCTCTCTCTCTCTCTCTCTCTCTCTCTCTCTCTCTCTCTCTCTCTCTCTCTCTCTCTCTCTCTCTCTCTCTCTCTCTCTCTCTCTCTCTCTCTCTCTCTCTCTCTCTCTCTCTCTCTCTCTCTCTCTCTCTCTCTCTCGCCAACCAATAAATAAACATAAACATAAACTAACCTACCCTCTTTATAACACAACTAACCTACTCTATCTCTCTCTCTCTCTCTCCTCCTATCAACTAACTAACTAAGACAACCACGGGGGATTCACTAGTAGTAATAAGAATGTGTCACCTGCGTGCAAGAAATATATGAAAATACCCCTTATCTACCCCCTATTTGTGGCACCTTACCTTATAAAATGTACCTTCCTTCCCTTAAATAACCCCCCTCCCTTACACTCATGTGGACCATACGGTAAACCCTAGTGGACCCCCTGGGAAGACAACTAACCTACTTTGTGTGTGTGTGTCCAACTACCTACCTAACTAGCTAACCTACTAACTAACTAACCTCTCTCTCTCTCTCTCTCTCTCTCTCTCTCTCTCTCTCTCTCTCTCTCTCTCTCTCTCTCTCTCTCTCTCTCTCTCTCTCTCTCTCTCTCTCTCTCTCTCTCTCTCTCTCTCTCTCTCTCTCTCTCTCTCTCTCTCTCTCTCTCTCTCTCTCTCTCTCACAGATGTTAAGGAGTTCACCATACCCTCTATAGAGAGAGAAATGCCATTGGGTAGCAAGGGGTTTAAAGCACAAAAGTTGTAAGAACTCGTAGTACTAAACGAGTTCTTTCTAGCAATGTAGCAATGGTCAGGTTATTTCTAATTTGATTACCCTTGAATAAATTTCTAAATAACTTCTTCTCTATCCTCTTGTAGTCGAAGGGGCGCACATAGAATAAATAAACAAGAAAGGGCCCACTAGGCTAATGAAGCTTCTCTTTGCCCCTTCTTCTCGCATCCCATTGTGACCTAATTTTTTACATAAGGCAAAGTGTTCGTTATTGCTGTGGGAAGAGGAAAAGGAGACACTAGCAGCAAACAAGATAGGAAAAGATGAAATGGGAAAAGTAGGGGGAGGCAAAGATTGCTAGCATGTAGGTGTAGGGTGTAGACTGTGGGTAGGTAGAGCACTATGTAGACTATAGGCAGGACATTGGAAGGTAGGTTGGCTAGCAATGGTTTACGACATGTGCCAGGAGCCAAAAGTAAGCAATAGGCAATGAGAAATACGATATATATATATATATATATATATATATATATATATATATATATATATATATATGTTTAAATAATGTATGTTATGATCTTGGCTAATAAGACCATCCATTCATGAACTAGGTGCTTCACTCCCCAAAGCAATCATTGGAAGAAATGCAATGCAAGTGCCATTAGGTGTTCTGATTATACGGAGGTGCCTCATTCTACAAAGCAATTTTGTTAGAAGAAATGCAATGCATGTTGAGAATCTGCCAATCGCACCCTATGTATGCCCCTTTGTATGGAACAACTAGGCTAGGAAGATGCAGTTCATTCTAGGAAGAGAGACAGATCCCATAGGCACAGTGATGAAATGTGCTACCAAGCAATCCTATATAATGATGTACTTGACTATCACTTTCATATTATGATAATGCAATAGTACTTGTCTCTTTCTGTCAAGTCCATGTGTCATTGTCAGTCCTACACAAGATTGTGTTTATGAGTTCAAGTCTCAATCTTGAAACCTAATTCACTTGTGTAACAGTTGTCTTCTTTGTCAATGTCAACATGAGTAGTATCTTCATCTTCCATCCTCCATAGCTTCCGTCTTTGCCATGCTCTAGATCCCGTATTTCTCACATGGTATCAGAGCCCAGTTGGACATGGCATTGCTTCTCCGGCCTCTCTTGATTCCTCTCAACCTCTATCCAGCTCACATCCAACTCAATGTCAGCTCATGACTCCATTTTTCAACTTGACCTTCATCTTGAACTGTGTCTGCCATAGCCAGGACTGCACCCTGCCTCCTTGGAGCTTCTTGATCTCCTTCCACACTCAATATTTTGACCCGCTTTCTTCTGGAGATAACTTGCCTAGGTCAGGGCGAAGCCTCCTGATACATCACAGTCCAACATTGCTCATCATTGAGCCCAGCATTGCGTGAATTCGAGATCGTTGTTAAATCTGCACCTTTGCCCGGTCGTACACGCCATGGAGCCCATCTGTACTGCGCCGTGTCCTGCAACCATAGGGCTTTGTAAGCCCATGACCTAAGCTACCTCCAGCTTGAGTTTGATGCCAAATGATTGTGTTTATGGGCTGATGTAGCAGAAAAACCAGTCAGGCTGAAAACCCTAACTATGGGACTCCATAGCTATTTTGTCTCAAGCTTTCATTTCACTTGATTTTCCTCATTGGCTTGAGTCAAGCTAAACCCTGCCACTTTGATTCACTAATTTGATTAGTCTCCAACAACATTTGTCCATCAAATCAAGGAGGGGAGATCTCTAAAGCACTTAAAGACCATTGAAGATTTGAAGACCTCTCATAGACTTGAGCTCCAAAGCTTCATTTTCTTACTCTTTTCACTCAACTGAAGGTTTTGCTAATCTGATCTGAGTATTTACTCAGTGTTCAGCAAGATTTTACCAGCAAGGAGGGGACTCAAACAACAGGTTCATCAAGCAAAGGATCGGCATCAAGAATCACCATCTTCAACTCTAGTATCCCTTGATACTTAAGAGTGTTGATTTAACACTATCTTCACTTGTGTTTTTTGACACATTGAAGATCAATTTGGTTGCCACTTACTCACAGATTTAAAGCAGATTCTTGGTCATATCTATGATAACCAAGAAGATTTCTATGTGGATGCACTTCATGAAAAGTAACATGACCTGTGTTACTTATCTACACTACACAGAAGATTTTTGTGATCTACTTTAGACACGGAGTTGCTCATACTAAAGTGCAATCAATGATTCCATCTAAAGTTTTTGAAGACACTCCAGTTACCTTGGCCATCATGAAGAATGAGATGTCTTTGCTTGAGGGGGACAAAGACATGGACATGAAGACTAAAGTTGCAAGCAAAGTCAAAGAAGAACCAGACCAAGAAGACCATAAGATCAAAGAGCAAAGGAAGAAGGACAATAAGAAGATCAGCCATGAAGACCAAAAGACCACATCATTCAAAGCTGAAGAACCAAAGATGAAAGACAAGAAGATTTTCCATGCTGACAAAGAGAAATCATATGCTGAAAAAGACCACAAGGGCCTATCGGTCCTTGTCTCTCATTTTCTGTTTTAAAAGCATTGTACATGCCTTAATGTTCCTTTCATAAGCTTTGTAAACTCCTCATGTAGCCTTGTACTACAGCCTCTGTACACTTTGTGAGGCCCCTGTTACAGCCTCTGGATGTTCACCATGTTTATGGTACCCACACTTAGCCTTTTCTGCGACAGCCTCTGGTGTTTTGCCATGTTTATGGTATGCCCACACTTTGCAGGTGCAGCTCTCACTAAAGCCTCTACACACTTGGTACTTTCAGGTTGTGATTGAGGAGGGTGTTGAGAATCTGCCAATCACACCCTATGTATGCCCTTTGTATGGAACAACTAGGCTAGGATGATGCAGTTCATTCTAGGAAGAGAGACAGATCCCATAGGCACAGTGATGAAATGTACTACCAAGCAATCCTATATAATGATGTACTTGACTATCACTTTCATATTATGATAATGCAATAGTACTTGTCTCTTTCTGTCAAGTCCCTGTGTCATTGTCAGTCCTACACAAGATTGTGTTTATGAGGTCAAGTCTCAATCTTGAAACCTAATTCACTTGTGTAACAGTTGTCTTCTTTGTCAATGTCAACATGAGTAGTATCTTCATCTTCCATCCTCCATAGCTTCCGTCTTTGCCATGCTCTAGATCCCGCATTTCTCACAATGCATGTGCCATTAGTCAAGGTAAGTTTATGGAAGCACAGGTTATAAATTTATTGGTGATGACTGTGCCATGATGAGAATCGTTATTAAAGGATTTATCAAGGAATCTCATGGTATAGGCTATCAATGTATTATCATATCAAGTGGTCATTGTAATCCGATTGATTATAATCTAAGATCGAAGATGTAATTTGTCATTTCATTGTTGTGATGCCTTTAATGTGGTCTACATGAAAATATGTTTATTGATTTTTCAATAGCCATAGGAGTATTTAGTAAATTTCACTATTCCCTTGAAGAGAATAATAATTGGAATGTAACTTTTCAATGATGTGATTTTGTTAACTTACT
The DNA here is from genome assembly GCF_053477565.2 of Lygodium microphyllum. Taxonomy (NCBI): domain Eukaryota; kingdom Viridiplantae; phylum Streptophyta; class Polypodiopsida; order Schizaeales; family Lygodiaceae; genus Lygodium; species Lygodium microphyllum. The sequence continues at coordinate 73,397,304 of NC_141163.1, forward strand.
GACAAAACTAACTAACACACACATGCATGCACACACACACAAACACACCCTCTCTCTCTCTCTCTCTCTACCTACCAACTAACTAACTAACTAAGATTACTAACCTACTCTCTCTCTCTCTCTCTCTCTCTAAAACTACCTAAGTAACTAACTAACCTACTAACAAACTAATATATATATATATATATATATATATATATATATCTCTCTCTCTCTCTCTCTCTCTCTCTCTCTCTCTCTCTCTCTCTCTCTCTCTCTCTCTCTCTCTCTCTCTCTCTCTCTCTCTCTCTCTCTCTCTCTCTCTCTCTCTCTCTCTCTCTCTCTCTCTCTCTCTCTCTCAACTAACGTAAACGGAACTAATGAAACAAATAACTAACTTACTAACAAAACTAACCGACCAACCTTCTAACAAGACTCTCTCTCTCTCTCTCTCTCTCTCTCTCTCTCTCTCTCTCTCTCTCTCTCTCTCTCTCTCTCTCTCTCTCTCTCTCTCTCTCTCTCTCTCTCTCTCTCTCTCTCTCTCTCTCTCTCTCTCTCTCTCTCTCTCTCTCTCTCTCTCTCTCTCTCTCTCTCTCTCTCTCTCTCTCTCTCTCTCCATCCAACCAACAAATAAACCTACCCTCTATCTAACACAACTAACCTTCTCTCTCTCTCTCTCTCTCTCTCTCTCTCTCTCTCTCTCTCTCTCTCTCTCTCTCTCTCTCTCTCTCTCTCTCTCTCTCTCTCTCTCTCTCTCTCTCTCTCTCTCTCTCTCTCTCTCTCTCTCTCTCTCTCTCTCTCTCTCTCTCTCTCTCTCTCTCTCTCTCTCTCTCTCTCTCTACCAATTAACTAACTAATTGTGTGTGTGTCACACACACACACACACACACTACTACCTTGTTAACGAACCCAACCAACTAACTAACTAACCTAACCTAACCTACTAGCATAACTCTAGGTGATACATTTATCTAAGATGTTGACCAAGTCTAGTACATTCAGTTGCACTTATCTCCTTGTATGAGTGATTGTGCATTTAAGATTAGCATGTGTGTTAGCAATTCTCATAGAAGATTAGCATGCAAGTGAGTGTCCAGATAAGAGCAGCATCAATGGTGGTGGCTCTGACAGCCGCCAATAGCAACAAATTTCGTGAATTAGTAATGTTAAGGCTACCACACACAATGCCTCATCTGATAACCAAGACATACACACACATGGAGTATTTAAAGGAGCAAAAGAGAGAGATAGAGAGACGAATTGACCTGCAGCGTGCAGAAGTTTTGACACACCCAACGCCAATCTCTTGTAGTAGCCTGTTGCACCAATCTCTTGTAGTGACCCAATGCACCAACTTGAAACCATAAAGAGAGAAAAGTGACATGAAAAAGAACCAACCGAATCACAAAGAGAGAGAGAGAGGACTCATGCATTAAAGTATCATCAAGCCTCAAGCATGCCTAATAAAATGGCGTCATGATTTCAAAATTAGGTTTGGTTAAAAGAGATAGGCTTGGGAATAAAATGGAGGTTCTCGGAGATCTTTGAACCAATAGTGAAAACAATAATGTAGTATAGGTATCATCTATTTATCTATTATTTCAAGCTTTTCCTTAGGGATTCCAAACCAACTAGAAATGTCCCAAGCCTATGTGGCACAAGGAGAAGGCTTGGTATTCACATAGGCAAGAAAGGTGTTTCTTCAAGTTGAGTGGAGGTGAAAGTTTTATTCATCATAGTGCTCTCTCTCTCTCTCTCTCTCTCTCTCTCTCTCTCTCTCTCTCTCTCTCTCTCTCTCTCTCTCTCTCTCTCTCTCTCTCTCTCTCTCTCTCTCTCTCTCTCTCTCTCTCTCTCTCTCTCTCTCTCTCTCTCTCTCTCTCTCTCTCTCTCTCTCTCTCTCTCTCTCTCTCTCTCTCTCTCTCTCTCTCTCTCTCTCTCTCTCTCTCTCTCTCTCTCTCTCTCTCTCTCTCTCTCTCTCTCTCCCAAGATGTGAGGGAGTTCACCATACCCTCTATAGAGAGAGAAATGTCATTGGGCATCAAGGGGTTCAAAGCACAAAAGAGATAAGAACTCGTAGTACTGAACAAGTTCTTTCTAGCAACATAATGATGGTGAGGTTATTTCTAGTTTGATTACTCCTAAATAAATTTCTAAATAACTTCTTCTCTATCCTCTTGTAGGCAAAGGACGCACATAGAATAAATAAACAAGAAAGGCCCACTAGGCTAACGAAGCTTCTCTTTGCCCCTTCTTCTCGCATCCCATTGTGACCTAATTTTTTACACAAGGCAAAACGTTCGTTGTTGCTATGGGAAGAGGAAAAGGAGACATTGGCAGCAAACAAGATAGGAAAATATGAAATGGGCAAAGTAGGGGGAGGCAAAGATTGCTGGCACATAGTAGGTGTAGGGCGTAGACTGTGGGTAGGCAGAGCACTATGTACACTATAGGCAGGACATTAGAAGGCAGGTTGGCTAGCAATGGTTTACAACAAGTGCTAGTGAGCCAAAAGTAACCCATAGGCAATGAGCAATACGAGAGAGAGAGAGAGAGAGAGAGAGAGAGAGAGAGAGAGAGAGAGAGAGAGAGAGAGTGAGTGAGTGAGTGAGTGAGTGAGTGAGTGAGAGTGAGAGATAGAATAATGTATGTTATGATCTTGGTTAATAAGACCATCCATTCACGAACTAGGTGCTTCACTCCCCAAAGAAATCGTTGGAAGAAATGCAATGCAAGTGCCATTAGGTGTTCTAATTGACGGAGGTGCCTCATTCTACAAAGCAATTTTGTTAGAAGAAATGCAATGCATGTGCCATTAGTCAAGGTAAGTTTATGGAAGCACGAATAATAAATTTATTGGTGATGACTGTGCCATGATGAGAATCGTTATTAAAGGATTTATCAAGGAATCTCATGGTATAGGCTATCAATGTATTATCATATCAAGTGGTCATTGTAATCCGATTGATTATAATCTATGATCGAAGACATAATTTGTCATGTCATTGTTGTGATGCCTTTAATGTGGTCTACATGAAAATATGTTTATTGATTTTTCAATAGCCATAGGAGTACATAGTAAATTACACCATTCCCTTGAATAGAATAATAATTGGAATGTAACTTTGAAATGCTGTGATTTGTGGTTTTCTTTCACTCAAATTAAGATTATGGTTCTCTTACAATCAATAAACTTACTAACAAATTAACTAACTAATAACAAATAAGGAATTAACAATCAAGTAACAAACAAAAATAAATAAACCAATAAACTAAAGATTAACAAATAAATAAATAAATAACAAATAAACTAATAACCAAGCTATGTTTAAAAATGAACCAACTAAACTAAAATTTATTATTCTCTCACCACATCTCTCTCTCTCTCTCTCTTTGACCAACCTACCCATTAACTAAGTAATCTATCCTCTCTCTCTCTCTCTCTCTCTCTCTCTCTCTCTCTCTCTAATTACTAACATAAATCGAACTAACAAAACTAATAACTAGCTCACTAACAAAACTAACCTTCTCTCTCTCTCTCTCTCTCTCTCTCTCTCTCTCTCTCTCTCTCTCTCTCTCTCTCTCTCTCTCTCTCTCTCTCTCTCTCCAACCAACAAATAAACACAAACACAAACTAGCCTACCCTCTCTCTAACACAACCAATCTACTCTCTCTCTCTCCCTCCCCCTCTCTCTCTCTCTCTCTCTCTCTCTCTCTCTCTCTCTCTCTCTCTCTCTCTCTCTCTCTCTCTCTCTCTCTCTCTCTCTCTCTCTCTCTCTCTCTCTCTCTCTCTCTCTCTCTCTCTCTCTCTCTCTCATAACTAACATAAATAGAACTAACAAATTTAATAACTAACTTACTAACAAAACTAACTAACATAACTAACACACACATGCGTGCACACACACACTCTCTCTCTCTCTCTCTCTCTCTCTCTCTCTCTCTCTCTCTCTCTCTCTCTCTCCAACCAACAAATAAACACAAACACAAACTAGCCTACCCTCTCTCTAACACAACCAATCTACTCTCTCTCTCTCTCTCTCTCTCTCTCTCTCTCTCTCTCTCTCTCTCTCTCTCTCTCTCTCTCTCTCTCTCTCTCTCTCTCTCTCATAACTAACATAAATAGAACTAACAAATTTAATAACTAACTTACTAACAAAACTAACTAACATAACTAACACACACATGCGTGCACACACACACACACACTCTCTCTCTCTCTCTCTCTCATAACTAGCATAAATAGAACTAACAAATTTAATAACTAACTTACTAACAAAACTAACTAACATAACTAACACACACATGCGTGCACACACACACACACACTCTCTCTCTCTCTCTCTCTCTCTCTCTCTCTCTCTCTCTCTCTCTCTCTCTCTCTCTCTCTCTCTCTCTCTCTCTCTCTCTCTCTCTCTCTCTCGCTTTGTGTCCCCCAACCAACAAATAAACATAAACATAAACTAACCTACCCTCTCTCTAACACAACTAATCTACTCTCTCTCTCTCTCTCTACCTACTAACTAACTAAGATAACTAACCTACTCTCTCTCTCTCTCTCTTTATAAACAACAAATAAACATAAATATAAACTAGCCTATGCTCTCTCTAACACAACTAACCTACTATGTCTCTCTCTTTCTCCCCCTACCAACTAACTAGCTAACCAAGATAACTAACCTACTCTCTCTCACACACACTCTCTCTCTCATAACTAACATAAATAGACTAACCAAACTAACTAACTAGCTTACTAACAAAACTAACTAACTAACACACTCTCTCTCTCTCTCTCTCTCTCTCTCTCTCTCTCTCTCTCTCTCTCTCTCTCTCTCTCTCTCTCTCTCTCTCTCTCTCTCTCTCTCTCTCTCTCTCTCTCTCTCTCTCTCTCTCTCTCTCTCTCTCTCTCTCTCTCTCTCTCTCTCTCTCTCTCTCTCCAACCAATAGATAAACATAAACATAAACTAACCTACCTCTTTGTAACACAACTAACCTACTATCTATCTCTCTCTCTCTCTAACCACCAAATAAACATCCTCTCTCCCTAACTAACTAACCTACCCTCTCTCTAACACAACTAACCTACTCTCTCTCTCACCATAACACTAGATAGTAGCTTTACTGGGACTTGGAAACTTCCTAGACATTTTGTATGCAACCTTTTGGTCTCAGAGGCCAACTTGGCCTTTTGTAGACGTTAATATAACTTTCTTTCTTTCTCTCTCTCTCTCTCTCTCTCTCTCTCTCTCTCTCTCTCTCTCTCTCTCTCTCTCTCTCTCTCTCTCTCTCTCTCTCTCTCTCTCTCTCTCTCTCTCTCTCTCTCTCTCTCTCTCTCTCTCTCTCTCACATACACAACTAACATAAATGGAACTAATAAAACAAATAACTAACTTACTAACAAAACTAACTAACCAAACTACTAACAAAACTAACTAACATAACTAATATCCTCTCTCTCTCTCTCTCTCTCTCTCTCTCTCTCTCTCTCTCTCTCTCTCTCTCTCTCTCTCTCTCTCTCTCTCTCTCTCTCTCTCTCTCTCTCTCTCTCTCTCTCTCTCTCTCTCTCTCTCTCTCTCTCTCTCTCTCTTTATAAACAACAAATAAACATAAATATAAACTACCCTACACTCTCTCTAACACAACTAACCTACTATGTCTCTCTCTTTCTCCCCCTACCAACTAACTAGCTAACCAAGATAACTAACCTACTCTCTCTCACACACACTCTCTCTCTCATAACTAACATAAATAGACTAACCAAACTAACTAACTAGCTTACTAACAAAACTAACTAACTAACATTCTCTCTCTCTCTCTCTCTCTCTCTCTCTCTCTCTCTCTCTCTCTCTCTCTCTCTCTCTCTCTCTCTCTCTCTCTCTCTCTCTCCAACCAATAGATAAACATAAACATAAACTAACCTACCCTCTTTGTAACACAACTAACCTACTATCTCTCTCTCTCTCTCTCTCTCTCTCTCTCTCTCTCTCCAACCAATAGATAAACATAAACATAAACTAACCTACCCTCTTTGTAACACAACTAACCTACTATCTCTCTCTCTCTCTCTCTCTCTCTCTCTCTCTCTCTCTCTCTCTCTCTCTCTCTCTCTCTAACCACCAAATAAACATCCTCTCTCCCTAACTAACTAACCTACCCTCTCTCTAACACAACTAACCTACTCTCTCTCTCACCATAACACTAGATAGTAGCTTTACTGGGACTTGGAAACTTCCTAGACATTTTGTATGCAACCTTTTGGTCTCAGAGGCCAACTTGGCCTTTTGTGGACGTTAATATAACTTTCTTTCTCTCTCTCTCTCTCTCTCTCTCTCTCTCTCTCTCTCTCTCTCTCTCTCTCTCTCTCTCTCTCTCTCTCTCTCTCTCTCTCTCTCTCTCTCTCCCTACTAACTAGCTAACTAAGATAACTAACCTTCTCTCTCTCTCTCTCTCTCTCTCTCTCTCTCTCTCTCTCTCTCTCTCTCTCTCTCTCTCTCTCTCTCTCTCTCTCTCTCTCTCTCTCTCTCTCTCTCTCTCTCTCTCTCTCTCACATACACAACTAACATAAATGGAACTAATAAAACAAATAACTAACTTACTAACAAAACTAACTAACCAAACTACTAACAAAACTAACTAACATGACTAATATCCTCTCTCTCTCTCTCTCTCTCTCTCTCTCTCTCTCTCTCTCTCTCTCTCTCTCTCTCTCTCTCTCTCTCTCTCTCTCTCTCTCTCTCTCTCTCTCTCTCTCTCTCTCTCTCTCACATACACAACTAACATAAATGGAACTAATAAAACAAATAACTAACTTACTAACAAAACTAACTAACCAAACTACTAACAAAACTAACTAACATGACTAATATCCTCTCTCTCTCTCTCTCTCTCTCTCTCTCTCTCTCTCTCTCTCTCTCTCTCTCTCTCTCTCTCTCTCCAAACAATAAATAAACATAAACATAAACTAACCTCCCCTCTCTCTCTCTCTCTCTCTAACCAAGAAATAAACATAAACATAAACTAACCTACCCTCCCTCCCTCTCTCTCTCTCTCTCTCTCTCTCTCTCTCTCTCTCTCTCTCTCTCTCTCCCCTACCAACCAACTAACTAACTAAGACAACAACTAACTTTCTCTCTAACTACCTAACTAACCAACCAACTTGCTAACTAACTAACCTCTCTTTCTATCTCTATTGGCTCTCTTCTTCCTCTTCTTCTTCTTCTTCTTCTTCTTCTTCTTCTTGCTTGCTTGAGCTTGTGCTTGAGAGAGGGAGTGTGAGAGTGTGAGGGAGTGAGCATGTGAGGGTGAGGGACCATGGGGTGGAGAAGCTCTCCGTCTTCTCCTCTCTTCTTCTCTTCTCTTCTCTTCTCTTCTCTTCTCTTGCTTGCAGTGATGGAGCTTGGAGAGTGGGGCTTGAGGATGGAGCTTGCTTGAAGCTTGCACTTGGATCGTGGAGCTACCGGAGTACGCGGGAGAGGAGGTAACTCGAACGGCATGGAGGTAAGCTCACTACACCCATAGATATGGAGGGCATGTCGGCTATGTGAGAGGTAGCCATTAGTGCTTGGCTTGGAACGCTTGAAACAATAAGCGGTCCATGGGTCTTGGCGGTTGAGCGAGAGACCACACATTTTGGTTTCGTGCCAGGACAAACGGATTCAAGCCTTGAGCGCTTGCGCACTTCGAATCGAGCATTAAAGTAGGGTTTTTCCCAAACCAGTGCTTGAGGTAGATAGGTAGGAAACGAGGGAGTTTGAAGAGGTATTCGATCTTCTTAGCGAGTAGGTTTTTGTTGTTTTGGACTTGGGAAAGCATGATGGAGTAGTGTAGGTATTTTTCTTATCATTTCTTCTACATTTAGGAAGGATAGGAGCAAAACTTGGGGCAACCAGTAGGGTTTTCTGTTGCTGTATAATAGGCTGAAACAGGGAAAAGAAGGGCAAGAAATGAAATTTTGGGTTAAATGTTAGTAAGGGAGGCAATGTTGAGGTGAGTGCAAGCCTGGACAGGGTGAAAAGGGGCCAAGAGTGGCAAGAAAGGCCACATTGTACATTGCAGGGTTTCAGGAGAGCAGGAGAGAAGAAGAAAGCTTCGTTGAGTGGATCCGCTTTGATCTTGTCATTCGGGAGATATTTACCCAACCCAGGTAATTCTACACCTTCCCCTACATGAGTAGGTTGGATCTAGAGCTGCTTGACTAGGGGGAAGGCCTCCAACACTCAACACGGCGAATTTTGTAAAGTTCGATGAAAAAATGCGCCACGCTCAACGTGTCCGAGTGACAACGATTCTAGGCCGAGCCCCAGAATCGGCCCTCGGACCACTCGACTCAGCCCTCGGACCACTTGGTCCTCAGACCATTCGGCCCACTACCACTCGGACACCCACCGCTCAGCCCGTCCAAATTGAGCACTCGAACTAACTTTGAAATTCGGCCCTCGGCCCACCTGACTCGGCTCTCAGCCCAGTCGGCCCTCGAACATCCAGACTTGGATTGGCCAAATTTGACATTCGGACCAATTATGTTCGGCCCCTTCTACTCGGCGCCGCTCGGAGGGTCTAAATCGGGCATGCGGCCCTTGTAATTCGGACCTACTGGGCCGAATTTAGATTTCCTCAAATTTTAACCTAAAGATAGTGAAATTGATCAAGAGACCACATAGAGCCGAAACCCTATCATAGATCGATCACTGGGTTGAATCTTAGAGCAAGTAGTCCAAAATTTGGCTATAAACGGTCTCTCAAATCATGTATGGCATTTACCTTAATGGCCCTGCGGGCCGGGGGAGGCAACCCCCCAGACCCCTGTAGAGGGGGCTCTGCCCCCTCCGCACCTCCCCCAAGTAGATTGGAGACAAACCGCGTGCCGTGACACGTCCTCCAAATTAGACCCTAGTGTAGTAATGGCTCTACACGAACATGGATTCTCACTGACAAAAGGGCAACCAAAAGCCCATACCCAAACCAAGAGAAACAAAGACCCTAGAACCTCAATGGGCTAATCTAGCCAACAAGGGCAAGAAGGCCACACTGCAAAAACACATACGTGTTGCATTCGGACTGCATCTAGTCAAAGCGGAAAGCAACAACATCAAGCTACAATGGCGAGAATGACTAGATATGACAGTCCTGACAATAGATGCTCCTTGAATAGCACTGCACTGACTAGCCAAGACATCAGTAGGGAATTCACATCTGGTCATGCAGTTGGGGACTCAAGGGCATTTGTCAAAAGGCTTAAATTAACAAGCCAAGACCCGGAAGATGAAGACATGGTACCACCTGCTTATCTTAGGGTCAAACTCACCGCGAAAAGAGAGCATACTATCGATGCTCTAATTGATGAAGGAGCAGATTTTAATGTCTTGACCTATGAGGCATGGACCCTACTAGGCCAACCAGAGCTGACACCGACTAATGCAACTCTTAGCCCTTATGGGGGACCTCCACAAGTACTCATAGGGAAGTGCAATATCCTTGCAACAATTGAAACTGAAAGCTTGCCCGTCTTATTTCATGTTCCTCCAAATAGTGCTAAATATGGTAAGGAAACCCTCCTAGTGGGAAGACCCTTCAAAAGGGTGACTAAATGTGAGGGTGACTAAATGTGAGGCTGACTATATAGCACAGAGGATACACCTGACACTACCGGACGTGAGGATAGTCACAACCTTTAGCAAGGGTGACCTCATCGAACCTCGAGGGAAGGGCAAGGAAGGTGCTGATGTAATAGTCAAGCCTACTAACGAGAGCAAGGACTTGTGGGAAGAGTTGATACTAGCACAAGTCGAACAACAAGAACCAGTGAGTGAGGCCATGCTTGAAACAAGAAGGTCAAGAGACAATGCCAAGGACGGGCTTTGGACTTACAAATATCGTACGAGGCCCCCAAAGAATCCCAAGCCTTATAGACGATGGCATCGATGGAGGGTCAGTACAACACCACGATAGATCTCCAAATTGTTGCTACGTGCTCAGGGGTATTACACAGGTAATGGATGGATTTGGGTACCAAAATCCCCTGCTAAACCATCTCTATTAGTTGAAGGCAAGATTACATCAAAAGCAACGAAGCACAAGAGGAAATCTAAGAGAAACTCTAGGTCTCGAGGAAAGAAACCAGACATGAGTGTTCGAAAGAAAGAGTCTCAGCCTGGCATGCTTAATAAGCTGATATCACACGTAGCCATTGAGCGTGCTCAAGAGCCATTAGTGCCCAAAGAGCCCTTGATTTTCCCAGAAGATAACAAACATCATGGGCACAACATTGCTCATGGCAAGGCTGATCGCTCAACAAAGCGAATGGCACAATTGTCTAAAAGCCTCAAGCAAATCATTCAGCCAGTACCAAGTCCACCTACGAGTCCTAGATCTCCTACATCCTCTTTTTCCAAATGGACACAGGAAGCACAACAGCGATCGTCAATGGTGGCTGATCACTCCCAATCTCTATCTCCATCAAAGCTTCCAAATATTCAAGAGGGGGGACATGACACTAGCTGTAGCTCTCGGCCCAAGGATATGCCTGTGCAACCCAATGTGACCAGATCAACTCATGCTCGATCTACACAGATGAATGCTCAAAGGACAATGAAAGACGCAACCACCTCCGGTCGCCCTAGAGACCTGACATAGCAATCCACCGAGAGTAGCCATCCCACTGGATTAGCCGCTACCACTTCCAATCAGGGATCACAGCAGTCACAGCCCTTGGCTGTGATAATGCCCCTTGCGGAAAGTGTCCTTAGCAGTGTACTTGTGAAGGAGGTGTCGCAACCAACTTCCTTGACAACTCCAGCACTTCCAAAGTGCCTAAAGCCTAGGCTGGAGGAGTTAAACACATGGGAATCGGCTGAAGAACTAGACTCTTCCAAAAGGGAGACAGTTGTACCCTCACAACCTGGAGAGGCTAATCAACAAGCCACGGCTATGACCCATGAGGACACACTAGGGAAAGGAAATGCTAAGGCCCAACCAAGCACATCAACGGTTGACCTAGTCCAGGGTCTTGAGTCGTTGAGAGATGCACCTTCACTGACCAAGAAAAAAAGGAGAAAATAATGAAAACAACAACAATTGCAAGTGGTTATGGACCCCAAGAACATTGAGACGAAGAGCATTGGAGAGCTTATGAATAAAGCATCGAGTCCACCCACCAAATGAACCCATTGATGCCTCTCCTAATAGCGGTGAAACCCCTGACACATCCGTGTGCTCTGAAAAATCAAAGCAATCATTACCATCAATGGCTGCTTGCAACACTCAATCCACTGACAATGGAACTTACATTGACCAATCAAGAGTGGACATAACACTGTCACAACAGGGTGACAAGCCTACATGAGTCACATCCAAGGAGAACCATGATGAAATAATGAAGCCTCAGGAGACACATGGAGACCCCAAGAGCATAAGAAATCCTAGCATTGGCCAAACTTGCACATCTAGGCTGGAGCCCCCAACTACACTAAAACCCAGGCAAACTCCTAGAACCTTGCATGAGATAGCAACCGAGCAAGCCCTCATTGAACATAGAAGTGTCACTGAATGCTTAACTGAGTTGGATGCTAAGCTCAAAGTGTTCGCACATGTCTATGTCCTGGCAAACATGCGTGCATTCCCTAAAGAGTAGCTCAAAGAATACTTGCCATTTCCCTTATCTTGGGAAGAGCAAGAACATCTTGATGAGCACTATAGCAGGCTCTTGTACGAACACATGTGACTCATCTCTGGCGAGAAAGCTGACGAACTACGCTGAATGGTCACATTCAATGATGCGCTCTGCCAACCAAATCTCTTAGAGTTAGAGCAATTAAAGTGACTATCAGAGGGCCGAAGTCAATTTGAACAGCATTGGTGTGAGAACCACGTTGCAATGGCCAAACTAGGAGCCCAGATCATGACAATCTCAGAGGAGCGATTGGCCATGCGGCCGGTCTCAAAGAGACCCAACCTATGTGGCACCAACTTCCCTTCGAGTGTTGACTGCCATTTGGGGTATGGACTCAGCTGAACCTAGCCAAGAGAACTCGCTATTTGATAAGGTTCTCACTGAGGAGGAGTTACATGTTTCCAGTAGACTCTGACAAGGTTCCATGCTACTCGATGTTGCAAAATATCTATCGGTATTGAGTAAGCTGCCACGAGTACTGGATGCGTGTGCCACGCTACAATCCAGAGTTCTATAATTGGTTTTTATCCTCATGAAGTGACATGGATTCATGGATATGTATATAAATAAACAATGACTTTTATCACCCTGTATAGACACTATCAACACACACAAGCAATAATAGTCAAGCGCAGGCAGAAGAGTTGGGGTCAACAAGCTAAGCTCGTTCGGTCCCCCTCTCACCACATATTTAGAAGTTGCGTGACCATTTCCACCTCCGGGCGGAGGGCATGCACCCCTCATTGCCACCATGGGCTTGATGATGTCGGCAGGGTGCAATCCCTTTCTATACACCTTTCCCTTTCAAGTCTATCCTTTCGAGGATGAGCCTTGCCCCAATCCATGACCACCAGTCCACATAACGCAGCATGAGCCAAGATTTGCTAATGGCAGGAGGCTAAATGAACATCATCACAGGGGCCATCCCTCTACAACAAGCACTGCACATCCCACCCCTCCCCTTCGGGTCATATGCACTTGATAACCCACACTATAATCCCTCCCACGCGAATGGTTTTATTTCGTATCAAGGCCTAACCCTTGGTTCACATCTTGCAGGTCCCCCTACGAGAAAAACATGGAGAACCTAGGGCAGCTGGCTTGCAGAGACGCTCTCCGTGGACGACGGGAACATGTAGCGCACACCCCTCCGCCGGTGCGCTACGTGCCCACCCTCAAAAGGTATGCAAAGAAACGAGGTCCCAAGTGACACCGCCTCGAACGAAGGCCAAAGAATCCCCGGGCCAGGAAAGTCAAAGCTCAAAGAAGCACACAAGTTGTGGCAACACTAGTTGCACAAACCCCCAACGAATGCTCGGGCACCAGGTGCTCAAGGGCAGAAATGGCAGCTCGGGACAGGGAAGAATTCAATGAATTGTTCAAAGGAATTTTGGAAATGGTGGTGGTCTGAGACTACACCATTCATGTCCCGGCTGACGTGTTCCCTGCCCAACCTCACGGGAGCCCCGCACCAACAAAGCCCCAGTCACCTGACCACCCAGACTCACCCCGCCTTATGCAAGTCGACTAAGCCCCTATGATGTACAAGCAGCTTGACAAGTCATCATGCCATAACTTTTTGCCTTTTGATGAGCAAAGGGGCAGGCTCCCCACTTGTACACGCTTCCTTTACCTATCATTAATGTATGCCACATCTTTAACAAGCAATGGAATAGGTATCACAATTAACATCATAGCATTTCGAGAAATTATGTCTTAACATGATTGCATTTATTCGATGTACTTAACGCAAGCAAGCATATACTCTCGTGAAGTGACAAGTGGATGCAGGATCACACAGGTCTTCGTGCAAACATGTTCAACGCCTAGGTCACCGCAAGACCACCAACCGTACAAAGAACCACAACAAAGCCACGCTATTGAATGCGAAAGATCACCCTTGCGAGTGCCCACATCGCACGAACCAAAGCATAGTCATGGGCTACACTCTCTTCTTGGGTCAAGCTCCACAGTGAGCTCACGACGGGTGTCACCTCAATCGCACCAATATCGCAACAATGGCTTCTCTAACAACAAGGCTAGGGCACAATCATCACTGTCATACCCATTTCCTGAGCCTTTGAAGCTTGACATTTTCCAACCCATTGAAAGGCTCATAGCCTCAGCATATTGTAATGGTTGTAAGGCACAAAAAAAAAATGAAAAGATAAGAAGCACCCACGATCACAGCACCGCACCTAGGGGTCCTCAAATTAGGTCCGTCCAGTGACCTTGGTCGGCTAGCTCCGTCCCTAGTCCCCTAGCCCCCTAGCATCCCCCACAATAATTCAAGGCACATCAAGGGCAGGATAGACCTAAGTGAGCTTGTCTCACCTATAGTTAGACCTGTCACCCTGACCCAATCTCACAATTCTCTCTTGCACTCTGCCTTAATACCATTGTAATCAATTGTGGTAAGCACTACACGAATGGCCATGAACACTACACTGTCCCCATTGCACATGCCCAATGCATACCAGCTACCGATAATGCAGTATCTCTACATCCTATTCTATTATGTCGTGCTATCACAATACACAGGATGTCGCATACACCTTCACGTGTACTTCTTCCCACCATGGATGACTTTGCTTCATCCACATGTCGTTATGAGAAACCCGCCCGCGGTCTTCTACCTTCGTAATACCTAAGTATGCACGAGCACTCGCAAAATATCTGCACCAAAGTATATACACAGTTTGGGTCCTTAAGTATAGGACAATACTCTCAGCTTGCTTAGAGTTCGACCTGTCTCCCAAACTAATTGAATTATGTCTTGTGCACAATAAAAAAGACTAGCACTTCCCCTAGGGAGAAATCACCTATGAGAGGTTTTCAATTGGAGGTATTGAAAACTCCAATGAGAATGTTATTCGCTCTTCATCAACACTCAATTCTGAACTCCTATCCGTATCACCCTATAAGCTTGCCATTGTACTTCAGCAGTGCAACCCCCCCAAAGAACAGCCCTACCACCAACTCCCATTGCCCTACCATCTACCACTTAACCCATCAACGTGCCCCCAACAACCTTCCTCCCCACCCCCACCACACTCAGCCATGGCAACCACCGATATCCTTGCCATCCACGACTTCGGTGCATGCTAACGCCTACTACTTACGGCACTGAGTGCCATGGAAAAGGCCAAAAGCGTAGGGGAAACCTTAAAAAGCCAAGGCAAATGAAAAAGGGGAAAGGTGCATTTTAAAATACAAAGGCGCACACTAAAATCTTGTAAAAAAGTGCTAGGCGGTGGAAAATCCGGAAAGATAAAACAGAGGACAAAGACAAGGCCAAGGCAAAGAGAAACGGAAGACAAAGGCGCACAAGGAAAAGCGCAAGTCAAAACTTTTGTAAAAGAGTACAAGCGCATCATGGTTTAATTCAAGGAGCGCCGGGCTCTCACCCGTGCAATTTGTAAATGTAGACGGGCGGTGGAAAGGAAGCTAGAGAGATAGAGGGACAACGAGAAAAGGGCCTAGGCCACGGCCGGCCATGTCAAAAAAGGGGAAAAGGGGATGACCGCCCAAAAAGGGATTTAGGGTTTTGTATATAAAGTTGAAAAGTGAATGAGAAGCTCATTCTTGTGTGTGGCAAAAAGTGGCTCTCTTCTTCCTCTTCTTCTTCTTGTTCTCGTTCTTGCTTGCTTGAGCTTGTGCTTGAGAGAGGGAGTGTGAGAGTTTGAGGGAGTGAGCGTGTGCTGGTGAGGGACCGTGGGGTGGAGAAGCTCTCCGTCTTCTCCTCTCTTCTTCTCTTCTCTTCTCTTCTCTTCTCTTGCTCGTGGTGATGGAGCTTGGAGCGTGGGGCTTGAGGATGGAGCTTGCTTGAAGCTTGCACTTGGATCGTGGAGCTACCGGAGTGCGCGGGAGAGGAGGTAACTCGAACGGCATGGAGGTAAGCTCACTACATCCGTAGATATGGAGGGCACATTGGCTATGTGAGAGGTGGCCATTAGTTCTTGGCTTGGAATGCTTGAAACAATAAGCGGTCTGTGGGTCTTGGCGGTTGAGCGAGAGACCACACAATGCCACATTGAATTGGCAGATAAAGGCATCCTGATCCTCATTGGAAGATCCAAAGAACTTTGAAAATGAGATATTGGGTGGGTGAGATATTGAGATCCGAAGGGAGAGTGGGATTGTGGCTATTGAGGGGGCACCAACACAATTGAGAAAAGCTAAGAAAGCACTTGTTATGTTCAATGGGGTAGTGGGAGGAATTATGAAAATGTCAAATTTGCTACCAATCGAAGGAGTGGAATGTAAACAATACTTTGGAAATTCTAGAGAAGATTATTGCTCTTCAGATATATCTTCACTGAGGATCAAAAAAAGTCTCAAGGGGTGGTATCATCTGGCACTTTCTAAATCTAAACCGTTGTACGTAGCCTAGAGCTGAAATTGCATCAAGCTAACCATGTGAATGCATATGCATTTAACTTAGCATGCGGAGGAACAATGTTTGTGGTCATATGGCACTTTCTAAATCTAAACCGTTGTACGTAGCCTAGAGCTGAAATTGCATCAAGCTAACCATGTGAATGCATATGCATTTAACTTAGCATGCGGAGGAACAATGTTTGTGGTCACCATGTGTAATTGGGTTCAAGCACTACCACCACAAAATAGAGAGAAGACATACTCAAAATCGACACATGTGGATATTGACATCACACTTGTCAATTAGAGGCTCGAATATAGACCTAGGCATAGTTACAACAATGAGATCAAATACTAAGTGTACTCAAAAGATCAACCCAAAATATATTGTTGAAATAAGAATAATACATCTATTAGAGACAAAAAGTGATAGCGACACAAGACTTTGGGAATAACGAGTGTAGGATCACAAAATCATCATGAACACAAGAAAACTAAAAGATACATGACAATGGTAGTATACTATCAGACGTGGTGATTGTGGACACTACAAGATTGGCTCTAGTGATATAGAGCACTCACGATGCTAGTCAAGAGAGACTAGCCACAGGGACTCATGACAGATCTAACAATGAAGCATGAGAGCCCTTTGATCCTTGAACTCTTGGACTATGCATTGCACTTGCAATGCTTGATCAGTTTTGCTCCCTTCATTATATAGCATGTTTCCCGCTACGATATTCTCTCCACCCATGTGCCATGCCATATAGTCTTCACTACTCTTGTACCTATTGGCTCATTAATGCACCACTAGTGGCTCCTAGCTTTAAAGGCTGCTAACTACCATTGCCGCTTTAACAACAAGTAGGAGATAATTTTGCAACTAATGCTAGGGTGGGGCTTTACATCCTCAAGTGGTCAAAGAAAAAGCATAGTGCCACCAAGGCACTGCAAAATAGATAGGAAAATTATGTATCTACTAGCTTATATTTGGTTGATTTGGTTAAGGGATACTATTACAAAAAGGTAGATGGAAAGAATGATATCTACCATATTCCAACTAGCCAGCCATGCTTTTATTTTAGCATCATACTTTGTCAAATCCATTATGTTTCAAATGGAGCCCATATCTAAAAATACTAATTGGTTCAAATCATTCTTCGAGGTGTATGATCACATCTACAATAGCATGCCCTTTGAACTCTAGGAGGTAAGTCATATACTGTATTATTTGACATTATTTAGGTTTTATCTAGCTCTTTTCTCAAGGCTAATGACCTAGAGGAATTTGTAAATAGTGATTATGAGATCATTACAACACGAAACAAATTGTGGAGAAGCATGGTCCAGCCAAGTCATCAACCTTCAATAGAGTTGAAGCCTTTTTTTCTTAATTCAACAATAGCTAACTTGATAGATCTACCTTATGGAGGATATGTAGATTAAAGTGTGTAGGTGGGAATATTTTGGGAGAACTAGTCCTTTATAGGCTCCACCGAGGAATGAGTTTCTTTGCAGGTCCATGTGTGGTGTGATGGCTCCAATCATGAAAGAAAGGACTATGAAAATTTTCAACATAGTATGATGAGAAACTTGATCTTGTGGAAAGATGGAATGATTTCTGCATGCAAGAATGGAATGCCCATTGCTACTACAAACTTTGGAAAAGGAGATATGGAGAAACTTGTAGAATATTTGTCTATAGGAACAACCTATGCAGATGTAGATACATTAGCATATGGGTTCTAGATAGAGAAAAATGAGTCAGAAGCAAGGAAGACAAAAATATGGTATTCGATAAGCAGTATGTTTATAAGAAAGAGAAAGAGTTGAGAAGACATAGCTTATTGCAAGATAATGATAGGTTGTAATGTATAAATACTATTACCAATACTTTAACTATACTAAAATTAGAATTATAGAGAGGTTCTCGTTTTTTATAGGTTTATTCCCTTGATATGTACCAAGATATTGCTAGTTTTATGTAGAAAAAATAGTTGGATGCTGATTTTTCTAGAGAAAAAAAGTTTTCAATTGAATTATGTCAGCAAAAAGAAAAGAGGGATGATTTATTTCAACCAAAAGATATTGAGATGTCAAGCTCAACACATACCCAGACACTGATGATGGACCAATTGATTAGATGGGTCTACACATCTACTCTTAGCATATCAGTGGTCATTGTGATCCTCATATGGCCATTGACTTATCACTTGTTATATTTAGTTTGTTGCACTTACCTATAACTAGCATAGTTATAGTGCCTATCGATTAGTATAGTCAGTTATGCACTGTTTGACTTAGTAAGCCACTTTCCTTTATGTTGTATCTTATGTATACTTTATACACATTGTATTATGTGTGAAAGAAGAAGAAGAAACCATCAAGAAAACGTTTTTGTCTCCATCTCTCCTTTTGTTCTTGAGTGAGCTTCCTCTTGTGTACATGTTGTGTGTTTGGTGAAGTAGCGCAGGAAAGTCTCCCCATCATGTGATTCATGACATGGTATCAAAATAGAACCATTGAGAGAGCCTCGTTTTGAATACTGAAGTGAAGGAGAAGAAACAAGGATTTGAGCAAGAAGAAACGGGTAATAAGCTCTCCCATTTTTCCATTCTTTCTCTTGGATAGTACTTATAGAGGCACCAAAAGTAAGGCAGAGCAAAAATCTCAAATTACAATGACATTTTGTGTGCAAGTAGAGCATTATATATTCTATTAAAAATTTTATTTTTTGGCCATCCAAGGCTGTTTCAGGCCCTAGAGCAACAAGGTTTTAGACAATAGTTTCAAGATATACTATGATTTCAATTTTGTTGATTGAAAGTGGGTGCATAGGTTACAAATTTTTGAATCTGTAAGTCTTGAGGTGTTTTCCAAGAAGCAAACACAAGTTATATCTACAAATCAGTTGCAGATTACATGTACTATTGAGTAGTTTTGAAAAAGACTACTTAATGTATTGTGTGCATTTGTCATGAAAGATTGCAAAAAACTTGCTTGCTGTTTTGTATCAATTTTGTAATAATGGAAAAGAATAGTGAAAACCCCATCATTGAGAAGCTAGACAAAAACAACTACCCATCATGGAAGTTTCATGTGACAAAATTTCTTATTCAAAAAGGTCTTTACGAGTTCATTTCATGTATAGAAAAGGAGCCAAAGCTAAGTGACCCTATGATTACAAATGAACTACAAGCCTAAAATGAATGGAATGTAAAAGACAAAAAGGTGATGTGTTGGCCATTTGTAGTTATTGACAATACTATGTTGGGATATATTGTAAGTGTAGCATGTGCAACTTGGACAAGTTTTAAGAACATGTTTTTAGTCAAGACAAAGGCATCATGGAAGGTACAACTCAAGAAAGAGCTGAATACTCTAAATAAAGAAAAAAATGTCTATCAATGAGTATATTTTGAAGGTGAGAAGCATTGTAGATGCTTTGGCAGCAATTAATGCAATGCCTGATGATGATGATTTGATTTCATCTACTTTGGGTGGCCTTAAAAATGAGGGCTTGAAAATCATTTGTCACTTCTGTATATAAACAAAAGCCATTTCCAAATTTTGATAAGTTGGTCTCTCTCATGAACTAAAGAGACCAACATACAAGGTGAATTATCTAAAAGAAGTGGTGAACACGTCGAAATATTTTACTCAAGTTTGGGAAGGGATGTGGCACATCCTCTTCAAGAGACTGTGGTATGAGACATAGTGGGGTGATAACCAATAAAATAGGTTAAATTAGTAATTAAGTGAAATGTAGGTTTCAAGAGGTTGTGGAAACTTTAGAGGTATTAGGGGGATCTTTAGAGGAAAAGATGGATGGCAGAATAGAGGTTCTAGCAACTTTATTATTATTTGTCATTATTATGGCAAGGTAGGTTGTATTGTAACCCATTCTTATGCTAAGAAGGATGATATTCATAGTGATAAATTGTAGCAAGGAAACTATGCATCCTATTCACAACAAAATGAAGAAAAAAATAAGCGTTGGCTGCAAAAGTTATTGGGTAATGTGGATGTCCAGGGAGATGGTCCAGTTGTCATTCATTATGACTACATGAACTAGCTATAGGAACCCAATGTTTCATGCTATGACAAAAGATATTGAGATGCATTACCACTTTGTGAGAGAGAAAGTACTTGCATAGGGTGTAGAGAAGTTTTAAAAATTTCAAAGCTTACTTAAAGTTGTAAAGATATAATTGAGCTTGAGGGAAAGTGTTGAGATGGAAAGCTCAACATCTATACTTAGTATGTCAATGGTCATTATGATCCTCACATGGCCACTGCCTTATCACTTATTATAATTAGTTTTTTACACCTACCTATAGCTAGCATAGTTATAGCTCCAATCGATTAGTAAAGTGAGCTATGCATTGTTTTACTAGCCCCCCACAATGCAATTCGTAATGCAAGAGTTACAAAGCGTTAATGTATCTCAGTAAAAAGGTTTTAAAAATAAATACATCCAAAACCTACAAAAATAGCCTCAAAATAATGTCATCCAACTTTGCATAGATACGAAAGAATGAAATGCAGATGTTGATGACAAAATTGCATATTGAAACTTCATTAAATGTAGTCGACTGGTCCACAAATAGGTCACCTCAACCTACAACCACCAAAATGCTAATGAAGAAGGGTCACAAATCAAGTCCCCAACCCTAAAATCAGTCCCAAAATAGCAAAAACAAAAATGATAGACTGCAAACATTGAAGAAGAATACAAAAAACAAGTCAAAAATTGCCAGGATATGGTTGCTCATGCTATAGTTTAGTCGCCGCAGCAATTAGAATCACATCAGATTAGCAACAGAAAATCAAAAATTCAGATCTGAAATAATAGAAAATAGCAACAAAAACCTTGATCCAAAATTTGAAACAATGTTAGAACTTGAAATCTGATACCATGTCAGAAGTGGATGCAGCGATGGAAGTGTGGAAAACTGCTATAAATAATAGAGTGTTGAACACAAGAGAGATAAAGAGAAAAGAGAAACACTACAAGAGAACTCAGAAGAAAAGAGATGCTCGGGAAATGAAATCCATATACCAAGACATGAGACAATGCAAAAGCAATGTGAGTCACTGGCTAGGGAGCATTGGCACTTGCTTCCTCTCCCCAAGAACTGTCAATAGGTGATGAATGAATGTGGAGGGAGCCTAAAAATATATAGACCAAATAAATGCCATAAAATATCATTGGTCAGCTAGCATTAAATGCTAGCTGACTAATTGTAAATAATGCCAAATCACAATAAATGTTGGAAAATAAAATGCATATAATATCTCTAGTGCCCAACTTGCTATACCACATGCACAAACTCAGCCACCATGAACAGACTAATCCACTAACACTTAGCCCTACATGATACATCCTCCAAGTAGCATCCATGCCAACTATGTGAATAAGCCATTTGAGGATGAGTCATATACTAATCCTTATTTATCATATAACAAAAAGGAAAAGGTAATCTTGATTGTGTTGAGATAAAGGCGTCTATGCCTAGCCACTCGTGTATTAGTTACACTAATAGTACACCTGCATCATATATTAGTTACTTGCACTCCTGTATACCATATGTGGTAGGTGCCCATCACTCTCACTTTATTCTTTATTCTTTCAGTGTCATTTGAATAAAGGAAAGGCTAGCCACACATTATGACTATTGGAGTTCCCACACATCTCTCTCTCTCTCTCTCTCTCTCTCTCTCTCTCTCTCTCTCTCTCTCTCTCTCTCTCTCTCTCTCTCTCTCTCTCTCTCTCTCTCTCTCTCTCTCTCTCTCTCTCTCTCTCTCTCTCTCCACCATAGTTTTTGCTTCCGTCTGTGCTTCCACTTCAAGGCTCACTCCCTTCAACTAGTATACCAAAGCCATCTTCCCTAAGAGCTTGAGCTCAACTCAACATTGCTTTAGATTATGGAGAAAATCTTCATCTCATAGTTTCAATGGTAGCCATGGATTCTTCACCCCAAGGTATGCATTAAGCCCTATTGTCTACATGGCTTCTTCCCCTTTTTAAGGCCTAATCTAGGGCCTTGTTAGAGGGCATTGAGCATTGGTACAATTCCAATTGATGCTAGCATCTTAGGCAGCCCATCCATCAATGGTCCATGTGTTTTCACCTATTTAGGCAACCCTCCCCTTATAAGATTTGACACCTCTCCCACCTCCCTTGTGGGCTTTGGCATTTGGGCAACCATCTCAAACACCCTTAGCATTGACATTGTGCATTGTACATGAGATTTGAGCTCATACACTGTAGTTCCCTACTGTATACAACAATAGAACTATTGCTTACATGTTTGTGAAGGTTTTACTTCATTGTTTGAAGCTCGTACATGCTTCCCGGGATGCCCGCATACATATGTATTGATATCGAATACTTGGGGGATGATATGGCATTGAATTGATTTGAGCACCCATTTGCTCAGTTTCACATAGGTTTTTTAGTGCTATAATAAGCAAGGATCAATGTTATTTTATCATAAACTTCAAGCCTATTGCTTGTTGATGCTTCTCGAGCACTTTGGATGCTACACTAGGGTATAGCATTGAACTTACATGCTTGATTATACTCCTGGATTGCTTTTGAGTTGAGATTGGAGCTTTGATTCTTGACATTGGTTGTCATTCATTGTTATGTATTGTCATTGGATGCTACACTAGG
Source organism: Lygodium microphyllum (assembly GCF_053477565.2). NCBI lineage: Eukaryota > Viridiplantae > Streptophyta > Polypodiopsida > Schizaeales > Lygodiaceae > Lygodium > Lygodium microphyllum. The sequence goes on from NC_141163.1 coordinate 73,420,007, forward strand.
GTATAGCATTGAACTTACATGCTTGATTATACTCCTGGATTGCTTTTGAGTTGAGATTGGAGCTTTGATTCTTGACATTGGTTGTCATTCATTGTTATGTATTGTCATTGGATGCTACAATGAGAGCTTTGTAAGTTACTCGGGTCAGATGCCCGAATATATGCTACTTGGATCTCAGATGTACGGATGCCTTCCACATGATGTTCTGAGCTTTGTTTGCTCGTTTAGAATTCTACTTTTTGTTGAGAGGGAGCCGCTACTTGAGACTTGGATGTTACATTAAGCATTTGGTTATGCAATTGAGCTTGAGGGTCTTACACTGAGACTGTGGGACTTGGATGTTACATTGAGCATTTGGTTATACAATTGAGCTTAAGGGACTTGGCAACATGTACATGCTCTTGTCATGTTTTATGTACACGCTCTTGTCATGCTTTATGTATGCAGTTGATGCTTAGTGGGCAGATTTGACATTACTTCTTGGCTAGCACCCATCTCTATCATGATGTTATCAATGATGTATGCATCTTGGTTGGTTATGTATTGAGCTTCTATTACATTTCTCAATCCGTTGTGCCTTTGTTTGTTCTCCTCTATTGCCTGCAAGACCCACTCTATGCATGATGGTTATGCATATGGGATGTATCTCAATTTGACACATTAATTCTTTGATAGTTCTCTTGTCAGTCGCATATTCACTCACTACTAATTGGAACTATTCCCTAGCAATTGCAATTTGTCTTATATCATTGATTGCCCCTCTTTGGCATTGATTTCTCACTATTGTACTTCACTTTTAGCATGTTGTAATTGCAATTTACTGCACTATTTATGTGAGCAGTCACCTCCATTTGATAGTTCTTTGCATTGAGTTTGTGGACACTTCATTACTTGGTCAGTACATCAACTTGATCTAGCAATGGTTTTGGGGATGATTTGTAGGTTATTATAGCAACCTATTTTTCCATTCTCTACATTTACTTGGTCTTAGTATGGCTGGTGGTTTCAATGATAGTGCTATCTTTAATTTTGACAAGTTGAATGGCACCAACTACAGCTATTGGAAGGCCCAAATCTGGCATGTTTTAATACAAAAAATGCAGGTTAAGCCTTTGAAACATGAGGGTATCAAGCCCAAACATATTCATGCATCAGAGAATTTGGTTGAATTAGATTAGCTATGTAACTCCACCATCATATTGTTCCTCTCTAACTAGGTGTTCTATGATGTTTTCTCTGATAGGTAGTCTACATGGAACTCATGGGATAAGATTCACAATGTTTATGACAAGAAGAGCCCCGCTTCTCACATATTTTGGGTTTGAAGCAACTCATGGACCTTCACATGAAGGAGAGCACTTCCATGTCAGTCCACTTAAATGAGTTCCATTCTATTCTAAACCATTTGTCTTTCACAGGGGATTGAATTCAAGAGCAATGTCCCTCTTTTGTTCCTCTTGGTTACACTACCTGAATCATGGGATACCTTTCATACTACTATGTGTGTAACATGCTATTGAGATGGGCTAAAATTACAAGATATAGAGGGTATACTCTTGAATGAAGAGGTTAACAGAAAGAATGTTGATGCTTCCTGCACCTCTCATGCTTTGATAGTTAGAGGTAATAATGGTAGGAGCGATAATGACCATCGTGGGAGAGACTCTTAGCAGTCTCATTCTCAGTCACATGGATAGTCTTGCAATAAGTCACACGGCTATAAGTCCTCATTGACTTGTCATTACTATGGGAAAGCAGGGCATATTCGACCATAGTGGCATAAAATGTGTGACGAGACAAGCATAAGGAAAAGGGCAAGGGTAAAGTATATGATAAAAATGATGATCACAGCATTGTCCCTAGCAAGTCCAGTATTAAGATTGAAGAGATTAATGTTATGTAGAGACTAATTTTGATGATGCTTTCATACTTGCAGTTGCTTCTCTTAATACTTTACAGTTGACTAATGCATTATCAGGGTATACTTAGTGATAGATTCAGGGGCTTCCCTTCATCTGACCCCTCATAGGGAGTGGTTCCACTCCTATCACAGTTTGAGTGGATCTATCTATTTGGGTAATGACCTGGCATTAGAGATAGTTGGTATTGGTGATGTCCAGCTGTAGTTTGGTTCAGGTAGCATGTTTACTCTTCATGATGTGCATCATGTATTGGCTCTCACGAAGAGCCTTATCTCTACTTGTACTTTGGATGATGTAGGTTATGTTATTTCTTTTGATGATTCCTCATGGAAGATTATCCATGAGAATCTTTTCATTGCACATGGTGCTAAGTCCAATACTCTCTATCCCTTGCTTGTATCTAAATTAGTTTACCATGTTTTGGCAGTGGATACAATTCCACATGTATCTCTTTGGCATTGTCGCTTGGGCATATGTCCTTGAAAGGAATGAAAATGCTTACCCGTCTAGTATATTTCACCCCTTGACTATAAGTGCTTTGAGTCTTGTGATCACTATTTATATGGCAAGCAAATAGGTGATGCACATTAAAAGTCTTATATGACACACATGGGTGAGCCATTGGCTCTCGTTCATTCGGATGTCTATGGTCCCATGCTCTATAAGTCGTTAGGTGGTGCGAAGTATCTCGTTACCTTCATTGATGACTATATGCATAAGGTCTAGGCATATCCTATAAGCAGAAATCGAAAGTCTTCACTACATTTCAATGTTAGCTTGCTTTAGTTGAGAAGCAAACTAGATATAGGGTGAAATTCCTAAGGTCACATAACGGGGGTGAGTATGTCTCTAAAGCCTTTGAGAAATTTTTGACATGAGGGGTATTTAGTGTTAGTTAACCATCTTGTACACTCCACCCCAAAATAGTATAGTTGAGTACATAAATAGGACAATTCATGAATAAGTTCGCAGTATGCTTAGCCGGGCAAGCTTACCATTGCATTTTTTGGCTGAGGTAGTTACTATTATTGTACATTTGATAAATCAGTCCCCATGTACCACTCTTGACTATCACGTTGTAGAGGAGGTATGGTCTAGAAATCCTCCCTCATATACTCATTTACGTGTCTTTGGTTGTGAGACTTTCTTCCATGTACCCAAGGACAAGTGCAATAAGCTGGATTCTAAGTCTAGAAAGTGCATCTTCCTTGGTTATAGAGATGCAGATGAGATGGCCTATTGTCTATAGGATCCGCAACATCGAAAGGTTATTTGTAGCCAACAATGTTGTTTTTCATTTAGGAGCAAATGTATAAGCATCCTAAGCATGTCGTTGAGGTATGCAAGGTGATATTTCAAGAGGATCCTCCTACTATTGTACAACTAGCTAGATAGCCTACAACAACGATTGATGCTCCGAGGGCCTAGGTCCTTGATGCTCCACAAGATGCCCGCCCCCTTTGTAGCCTCTTCTACTAGAGATAGACAACAAACTGTGTGGTTTGAGCTCTCTATGGATTATGTTATTGTGACAGATGTTGGTGAACCTCTTACCTATGACAAGGCCATGCATAGAGATGACAGTCACTCTTGGGAGAGGGCTATGCAGTCAGAGTATGACTCACTGTAGAAAAATCATACCTAGGATTTGGCTCCTTTTTCCTAGTGAAAAGCATGCTCTGCCATGCAAGTGGGTGTATAAGTTGAAAAGTACCCCTTGACATCCCAAGCTAGCATACAAGGCCAAATTGGTTGCTAAGGGCTTCAAGCAAGAGTATGGTGTGGACTTTGATGAAATCTTTTCTCTTGTTATGAAGATGACTACCCTACATTTAGTACTGGCTTTGGTTGCTCAGCTTGACTTGAATCTTTATTAGATGGATATCAAGACGGGTTTTCTTCATGGGGACTTGCATGATGAGATCTACGTGGAGCAGCCTAAGGGCTTTGTAGAACCTGGCAGGGACCACTTAGTGTGTAGATTGTGAAAGAGCCTTTATGGCCTTGAGCAAGCACCTAGGGGATAGTACCACAAGTTTTATGCTTTTATGCATTCATAAGCATATTCTTGCAGTGATATGGATCCGTGTTTATACACAAAGAATGCTCGTGATGGTAGCCTTATGATTTTGATCCTTTATGTGAATGATGTGTTGATTGCTGGGAGTGCTCATGATGATTTGGATGCCTTGAAAGGTCACCTCAAAAAGATCTTTGAGATGGACATGGGACAGGCCTCGCATATTCTTTGGATGCGTGTTATGTGTGGTTACTCTAAGGGGCTCCTTTACCTATCACAAAAGGAGGACATCTCGAAGGTCCTTGAGCAATTTCATCTATAGGATGTTAAGACCATTGGTTGTCCTTTACCTTCCCATGTGAACGTTAGTCAAGCCGATTCTCCACAGTCTGATGAATAGAAGGCTAAGATGGCCAATGCTTCCGAAATGGGCAACTTGATGTATGCCATGATAGCTACTCACCCTAACATAGCATTCGTAGTGGGAGTTGTGGCACCCTATATGGCTACACCTGGCTGACAGCATTGGGATATTGTCAAGGGTATCATGAGGTACCTGAAGGGCACAATAACTATGTGTATCTGCTATGGTGGCCAGGATACACGAGTTGTGGAATACACTAACTCTGATTATGCGAGACGTGTAGATAGTAGGAAATCCCTTTGGCTATGCGTTCACCTTTATTAGAGGTGTTGTTTCTTGGATGTCTAGGGTGCAAAAATTCATGGCCCTATCACCTACCAAGGCAGAGTATGTTGCAATTAGTGAGGCTTGCAAGGAGGCTCTCTGGTTAAGGCCACAAACCTTGGTATTACTAACAAGTTCTCTACACTACATTCGGATTCTATAGTTGTTATTCGATTGACCAAGAATCCAATTTTCCATGCAAAGACAACACACATCGAAGTGTATTACCACTTTATTCAAGAGGTCATTGAGGACAAGTCCATTGAGCTTGTCAAGATCTCAACTGACCAAAATCTTACATATTTTTCTCACTAAAAGTCTCTCAACAAAGCATATTGCCTTCCTTAGGAAGTTGATGGGCATTCAATGAGATGATATCTTTCCTCATCCTATAGCACTTATGTACATTTGTACTTTATCACCTTTTTTTTCATGTTCTCTTCTTACTAAGGGCACATTTTCCTTTAAGTGGGAGGTTGTTGGGGATAAAGGTATATGTGGAGCCTAGCCATCCGTGTATTAGTTGCACTTACTATACCCCCACCGTGTATTAGTTACCCGCACACCTCTACACTACAAGTGGCATGTGTCCCATCACTATCATTTTATTCTTTATCCTTTTACTAACATTTGAAAAAAAGGAAGGCTGGTCACACATTGTGACTATTAGAGTTCCCACATCATCTCTCTCTCTCTCTCTCTCTCTCTCTCTCTCTCTCTCTCTCTCTCTCTCTCTCTCTCTCTCTCTCTCTCTCCACCATAGCTCTTGCTTTTGCTCTATGCTTCCACTTCAAGGCTCACTCCCTTCAAATGGACTATCTGAACCTTCCATGAGCCAACACCATTGTACCATTTAGTCAATAGACCCAAGATCACGCACACATTCTCAACCTAGTGAGGCTAACTAACAAGGGAGATAATAACCTCATCGAGGCTCTCCAAAAATCCTTGAAGAAGGACAAGAAGCTAGTTTTGCAAGTCATGAAACAAGAAAAAAAAAAGTAGGTTATCAAAATGAATTAATAAGGATTCAAGAACCACCCTTTAGAAAAAGGCCTAGCAGACGTCAACTGGGGGGGGGGGGGGGGGGGGGGGACAAAGAATATTTAAGAAGTCCCAAAATAAAAAATCCATGGAATCACAATGGATGTCTTTGCAAGGGTTCTATGAGGATAAATACTTCTTATGGATTCCCCAGGTGAATAAGAAAGTTCTAGCCATCGCCTAGATGTGCCCCTACTTTCTCAACCCATCACAACAATAATGTCCCTAGCATAGATATCATCCAACAAAGTCCCAAGACTATCAATGGCTAAAATGCAAGTAGAACCTAAGGGAAAGCCAAAGACCAACGTTGCTACCAATTTCAAATCACAAAAAGGAGATAGTGGTCTTTGTCCATGAAAAACAAGTAACACCTAAACCATTAGCAAAATCTATAAGCCAAAAGTGCCAAAGCTCATGACAATCTTGAGATCCGAACAAAAGGAGTGTCAAATAAAGTAGTACCTAAGAAGAATGACAAATCTAACCCACAAGTCAAAAAGTCCACAATGACAAACATCAAACTTTTGTATCGAAGGAAAACAAGCAAGTAACAAATACTTCAAAGCGTGAGAAAACCACCAAAAAAAATTTGGTATGCTTTTGAAAACCTAACCTCCTATAAGTTTTAAGACCTAGCTATGAGAAGCAATCTTTCTTCACAAAATGACCAGTGAAATGGAAAAAAAACATTTAGGAAAGCTCTTTTGTTGGCTCTAGAATCAACTAGATATCACATTTTGTATGATGGATAGAACATGATATCTCAACAACATAGGGGTAGACTAATGACAACATAGCAGAGGCAAGTAATCTAGGCTTCTTCGGAAGAACATGAGGCCATCTTAGAGAAGCACCTTACAATGGTACAAGAGTTTCTCAAAACGTTGTAGAAGGAGAATGCACAAAACCTTAGGGTGATACCTTCATACTATAGGCACAAATATGATTACATGGAAGAAGATCCAAAGGAAGGTTAAAATGGATAGCATGTTTGATAATATATGGTATGTAGAAAGGTCAAATCTAGTCTAAAAAAGATGTTGTAGTATGACCAATACTAAGAGATGTAAGGATCGAAAAAAGATGTTGTTGTATGACCAATACTAAGAGACGTAACAATCAAAAGGCCATGGCTTATGACCCTACTTATGGTATCAACAACCTCAACCCTATTTAATGGCACAAAAATTCAATCGTTTCATATGAACTTTTACACCATACTCTATCAAATAAAGCCTTTTGAGTGAGGAAAAAAATATGAAGTGAGTTGTTTCACAAGCCTAATGTGCTCAAATCAATAGTAACATACATAACCATTTTAGCAATACAATCAAGCAGCTTATATGTAATGGACATAGTTCTAAAACAACATAGCCTCCTAATACTTGTACCTCTTAGGACTCAAAAAGTTATGTGCATAGACAAGAACACAAAAAAGCACCAATACATCAACTAGTGTAAATAAATGAAACACCATCATCTAACTTTACAAGGCTTTGACCAACAAAATTTCGAAAAGTATTTTTGCAAGACCACAGAGGAATGGCAATAAATCAATGATTGGGTCATAAAAAGATGAAAAACTAAAATCAAGTGCCTCAAGATAAGAAATTGGACCTCAATGTGAAAAATATAGACATTGAGATGAAAATGTGGATCTCAAATGAGAATCAAGGAACTAAGGATGACAACCATGATCCAAAGCTAAAAAAGGAAAACCTCAAAGTGAAACTCGAACATCTCGACGTGAAACTTGACCTCAGGTTAAAAACAATACCTTAAGGTGAAAATTTGTGCACTTACAATAAGGTGTAACTTTTTTTATTCAAGACTCAAACTTAGATCAAACTTGTACTCAAACAATGTGAAAAACATTGCTCAACAAGATAATGCAACTAGAATTTTAAAATTCCTTCAAAGTCAAAAGTTATAATGAGATTCCAAGTGCAATGCATAGTTTCTTGTACAAACATTGATTAATTGTATGTGTTCTTAGTACACCCTCATTGTGCTTTTCTATTGCCTACAATCAACTATGTTGTGTGGAAAGGAAAATGAGAAGTATCCCTTAGGCTTGCTTATTTCTTAACCATGAAGATTTTATCTAATAGCATGCTTCACTTAGGGCTTGATCTAGTGAGTACACAATATAGAAATGATGAGTTCATTGAATCTACCATTAATACTTACTAACCATGCTTGAAGACATCTAAAGTTAAGACTCATTAACCATAATGAAAACTATCACAAGGGTCGAGAATTTGTGAACACATCACAAGCATTAACTATCATTTGATTGGGCAAATGCTACCCAACTCAATACTCTTTGAGTCTTGCCTTTTTCTACAAATCCTTTATCTTCTTGCATACCATGGTGTCACCAAAAGGCCAAATAATTAAAAGTTTCCTTGATTGTTTCAAGTCATGATAGCAATTATCAAGGGGTCAAACTCCACCTACCTCACATTCTTCATCAATAGATAAACTCTCCTTGAAAAGGAGGTGATCTAGCCGCAAATTCCAGTACGACTATCTTGTTACAACTTCACTCGAGTCACTAGCCCTACCTTCGGCATCCCCCTTCCCATGGTTGAGGTAATGACCTTGAGCATGGCCAACTCCCATAATGTGACAAGCAATGTGTACAAGGCCCATGAACGTATTCACCACCATATGGCTGACTAATGATTACTATCAATTCTAGCTTCATGCATGCAAGTTATAGCCTACAATCTGAACTAAGGCCGAGCTTCTAAGGTTAGCGTGCCCTCATAAGGTCACAACCTTCTATCCCAACCATTGTAGCCCGTGTGTCATCCAAAGCATGAGGGGCATACTATGTAGCATCATAAACTTCATCAATAGCTAGCCCATACGCATTAATCCAAAAGAAAATTAAGAACTAGAATCAACCTTGCAAATCCTCTAGCAAAAAAAGAAGGAAAATGCTCAGTATGGGTTCCCATTTTCTTTCATTATCTCCCATTTTCCTTCATCATCTAACCTTAAAGACTATACCTACTACTCAACACAAATACTTTCTATACGAAATTCATATCATATTCCACTTATTCAAGTGAAGCGGGTGAAAGCTTCTCAAATAGCTCATAGATCTTCAATAACTATGGTTCTAGTGTTCAACCTCGATTTCTAGAGACCTTGTTATGACCTTGGTCCTCATTCTATTGTAGATGCTTGCAAGTATCTCAACTCAAACACCAAGTGTACTTAGCTTTTAGCCAATTTATAATTCACATTTAGATATAATCAAGGCTAGGACAAGATATCATGTTTATATGGATGGAATTTTAAAAACAAAGAAAACACAAAGAAAAAAATTGGAGGTAGATGCAGACCAAGGTGTGGATAAGGATGAGGAAGATCCTCACTTCAATACACTACCTTCCACCTTTGTATGTGAGAAATAAGGCATGCATTCTTGTGTATTATGGACACTTGTTTGTACTCTGTAAAGATGAGGGACTTAATGTTGTGAGCTTAAGGTTAGCATATGAGAGCTTTGACTTCAAGACTTGAAATGACTTGTTGACTTACATAATGGAACAAGTTACATAAGCCATTAAATATAAAATCTACCATTAATAGTGTATTCCACAAATATGTTGATCCTCACTCCATGGACCTAAGTTAGATCCTCCTACACCACCAAACCCACATGAGGCCTCTAAATTAGCATCCTTGCTAGCATTGTAGTGTAAATATACACACTAGATATGGTTAGGTGCTAGTGATAGCAAGGTTTCAAGCTTTAATATTCATCCAACACTAGAAATAAGTGGATAACCTTTCAATGTTATGTGTGCATACCTTCTTTGGAAAACATTCTCATGCACTTTATAGACCACTTGGCTAATGACATGCTGACTGCTCTCCACAACAAGGTGTCCCCCTACAAGATGCAAAAGTTGACTAAGATTGTAGATGTTGAAGATACTTTTTCCATACACATATTGATCACCACTCAATGGACACATGACAAATCCTCCAACACCACGAAATCCACATGACGCATCTTAATTAGCATGCTTGCTAGCATTGTAGACACTAAATTGGTTGCTTGCTAATAATAGTAAGCTTACAAGTTCTAGTATCCATACAATGATAATAGTAAGTAGATAACTTTTCAAAGATGAAAGGAGGTGCATATAACCTCTTCAAGGAGCATGCATCCCTTACACATTACATCAGTTAGTTTACCATTGATGTATTAATTCCCTTCCATGACAAGATGCCCCCTTATGGTATGCAATAGCTTATGAAGTTGAAACTTTTTTAAAGATACATTGCTAGGATTCATCTATCAAAGAATACATTGTGCATCTTGTTGGTGCTCCAAATGTTGCAAGATGTTTTCAAGGACAATGAAGAAGCAAGGATACTCATAAATTCCACAATTCGTCCCAAGCTTAGCTAATCTATCCAACAAAGTCACAAAATAAAAACCCCATGTTCTAAGACACTAACCTACACAACTTTTGACTATCCATCATCATCATGTAGTAACAATGCTTGTAACTTATTAGGTTAGAAGATGACTAAAAAACTTCCCATCCTTAGTTACATACTTGATTTTGATGAGGTGCACCATGGCCCTCACATTATGAAGCATGCTCAAGTCATATCTTCTAAAGCTTTTCTTAACTTGGGATTTTGTAAAGTAATTCCCCAAATGCTCAAAAGCACTACCAACTATTCGGCTTATCAAATAAATGCCTCTAAATGTTGTTAAGGCATTGAAATATGACATTTACATGGGGCTTCTCAATAGGAGTGATTGGACATGAGTTCCAAGTTAGGGGCAAAAGTGTAACCTTCGTTAGTTTTCTACACCATGCCTTTGAAGTTCATGAAGATATATAGTTAACTTGAGGCTTCTCAATAGGAATGATGGGAGATGAGTTCCAAGGACAAAAGCAAAATGTTGACTCAATGGACTAAATTTCAATTCAACAATGGACTAAATTTCAATTCAACGGACTAAACACATGATAGGAATAAGACAATAAGATTGCTTTAAAAAGCAACTCAATTCTTAAACTATTTTAAGTGCCAAAAAGCAATATTTAAGTGAACATTCAATGAGACCATATGACATTATAAGAACCTCTTTCATAATTCAATTCATGTGAGTACATGTACCAAGCTTTTCAAGAAAATCTTCCGCTTTATTGTTCCAAAAGAAACTTCAAGCTATGCAATGTAAAAAAAAAAACCCTTATCCATACACCAAGTGGTAAGAGTTGCATAGGGTAAAAGTCATTTAAAGAAAAGGTTATAAGGCCAAGTGTATTACATCTAAACTTCCCTCATTGGAATGGAGTGATCCATCATAGCAAAATCATACTACACATAACAAAGAAATGGCTCCACTTGTCATAAGCGCACAAATTATCCATAGTAAAAAAAAGGGTATTATGGCACATGATAAAATGGTTCATGTTGGTAACACGAGGGAAAGGATACGACTTTGGAAAGATAATGAAATCAAAATGAACACCAATCAATTGTAGCTCAACTTCCTTTGCATCTAAGAATGCAAAGCATCACAAAGTAAGAATTGGTTGAAAGCATCAAACTACCATAGTGCCTATGACCCAAACAAGAGAGCCAATCAAAAGGGTGTTGGTTTTGGATTGGCAATGCCCAACCACTAATTCATCTACCAACCTGAAGATGGTGTGTTAGTAGCACCAAGTCACTAATTCATCTACCAACCTGATGATGGTGTTAGTAGCACCAAGTCACTTGGCATTTAGTGCCACATGTCAATGTTATACCTAGAGCTTCCTCACCTTAATGCAACTTCAATGAACCATTTGGTTTAACAAAAGAACAAAGCCCATATGGAACATCATTATACCATCTCATGCTAAGGTATAGGTAGTAGCACATAAGAAATTACTATAAATGATTACTATAACCATAAATAAAATAAGTCACAAAGGCACAAAAGCAAAATGATTCAATGTATGGAAATGACGAAGTGATAAAAACAAATAGCCGAAAACAAACTTCACACAAATAATGCACATTGAGAGACATTAAGAACAATAGAAAATGAAGAGCATTGCGAGGCCAAAATATGTGGACCACGTTAATTGAGATTACAAAACCAAAAAGACATCTTGCACAAAAGTGATATGATTAAAGACTCATCCATTCAAGTGATGAGCATAACCTCTAGAATGATCGATCATTACAAAAAAGCAACGAGCATAAGGTTGACTGTCATCAATGTATCCTCAAACCTAGTACCAAGGAAATAAGTGGTATCTCCAATTCAAGTGCTTTTCAAAACAGCATCAAATAAATCCTCATACTAAAACACAAAATGAGGGAGGTCATGGCTTCTAGAAGACCAAAAGCAACCTAGTTCTAAAACACACCCCCCCCCAAAAAAAAAAAAACTAGGTCCCAATAATATCGCTTAATATTGATAGAAAGTACATCAATCCAACTTGACACACTAAGAACCCCAATGCTAACAATTTCTCATTTGTGAAATCTGCCAGGTCCAATTTGTTGCACCACAATAAAGACTCATTGTGAGCATAGTTTTAAGGGTGCAGAGGGACACAGAATAACCACTTGATTTGGAAAGGACTTCACTTCAAAACTAAAGGCATCTTCATGAACCAAAATGTCCTTGACATTGTCAAATAATTGGCATGCCCTTAAACCAGGTACAGCTCCCATGCTGTTACAACTATAGAAGACTTGGACTTCAAGTTAAATGTAAATATGCAGATTATAGAACCCGTATGACGACGTACACTACAGTAAAAAAATGCAGCTGCTTATTCACCTTCAACTAAGCTCCTTTGTCAGGAAACACCCACTGGTGAAAGTCCAGTATAATAAAATATATAGCCATTCAGCACGCATTATGCCAAAAAAAAAACTAAGCTCCTTTGACAGGAAGTAATACAGAGGTTTAAAGCCTTCAGAACCAAGATTGTGAACAAACTAGGCCAAAAGTTCTCAATTAAGGAATCAACGAACAAAAAACTTTCACATGGAATGAAGTTTTACGAAAAGTAAAAATTATAGTTGCTTATTCACCTTCGACTAAGCTGCTTTACCAGGAAGCAATAGCTTTATTAAACCCTCCAGAACAAGGACATGAATACACTGTATGAACACAAAAGAGTAATATTTTGAAATTGATCCAACATTCTCAAGGAATCAGTTATCAATAGACCATATAGAAAAAATCCACTGCTTTTATAAAGCACGATGATACTTACATTGTGTATAAGAATCACGAATGACACTACGCATCCCAGTCCCCATGCAAACATAGAAATGCATGCTAACTTTTACAACCTTAAATTTCGTGCATACTGACCATACAAATTCAGCCATCAGCTCAAGGTACAGATCAGATCAGACAATCACACAGCAAGGTCACTGAATGACAACAAAAAATCCATACCATTCAAGCCAAGTCAGTTCTAAGTAGTGGTTGTCTAGAATTTACCGATACTAACCTAAACTTAAAATAAAAGCTTTCCTTAGACATGAAACAGCTTTAGCATTCTAGCTTCAGCCTAGTGTAGACTGCTGCCTACTAGACCAGAGTCACTGACATTATGGGATCCAGACAGCTGACCACACATGCAAGCCAAGGGAAACTTCTTTACCCTGAGAAATCCAAAACACAACATGCTTCAGCATGCATGCACATAGGAAAACACAGGAAAGACAAGTCCCACACACAGGTGATGCACAGAAGCAGCACACAGAATACACATTCTGCAACTTAAATCAAATGCATGCTACTGTGAATACAACCCACTCCTGAACCCACTACAAAAACCCCACTGTCTACATCCAACTTCAGGCAGAAGGCCCATCATTTGTATCAGCTTTCTTGTCAGTATTTGCATCCCTGCTCTCAGTGGCTGCACCAAACCTGCTGGACAGAAAGAAAGCAGCCCATTAGCAAACTCAACAATCTAACAACTGCTCATAAACAAGAGAAGAAAGAATCTAACAAACCGTGCTGCTCTTGCTTTTCGTTTGTCACTTTCAACAGAACCATTTTGCTTTGAAGCAGGTCCAAAACGCTCTTGTCGAGCTCTCTTCCTAGATTCATCATCAACTATGCCAAACCTGGAGAAAATTACAGACCTCACATTCCATCTCAAAGTTATCGTCACTAATACACAATTTCATGTAAACAACAAACAGAACCAGAATCACCTTGCAGCACGCTGCTTTCTCTTCTCAGTCTCTGGTTCATCTGAAGTTGTCTTGGTCTTACCTGGTGTGCCACCAAACCTGCAAATATATATAAGGCACACAAGGAAGTTGCCAATTAGAACACAAGTAAAATCATCATACAATTGCCATTGCATCTGCTGCTGGCAATCTGGAAGTATCTTAGTTTCACTAAACTTGTGTTGGCGCAGATATAAGTCAAGCAGAGTCTTTAAGCAGATACAGGCAACATCTTACACAATAAATCAAATACACAGATAAAGCATCCATCTTGTACGTCAGTAAGTGTAATATGTACACTATCTATAACTTGACAGAAAAGTATACTAATTTATCAATTTAGTTTATCGATCTGTGACCACCTCTTTTTTTTTTTCCGTAAAAGGTAATTGTATTAATTACGAAAAAAGTACAAGATTACATGATTACACGAGTACAAGAGACACGAGGGCCGTAGGCCAACGTGTGGGAAATCCCCGGACTAGTATACTAAAAAGGTTACACCAATCATGGCAAGGACCTAGAGGCAATTGCCAAATGCCAGGAATGCAAATCCTCCCGAGGGAGCAAGTCAGAGTGCCTGATGAGATCTAGCTGCCAATGCAAGAGCCCTTTAAGCCTTGCAATATGTCGCGGTACATTAGAGGCCGAATAAAAGAGAAAAGCATTTCGGGTGGTCCAAATGTGCCAGCATCCCCAGTATCTGAAAAAGTGAAATAAGATCTTCATATGTAACGGTGGCGGTGTGGGATTCTTTGGGCGCACAAAAACCCAATCGAAAGGAGTCAGTGAGGACCCCACCACTGCGCGCCAGATTTGCGACAAGAGTGACCAGATATTCTTGGCGAGCGGGCAAGAAAGAAAACGATGTCGGGCCGATTCCGCCGAAGTGGTGCAGAAGAAACAATTGCCATTCGAGATTCGACGCTTGGAAAGGGCCGAGGCAAGAGGAAGACCACCAATCATTACCCACCACAGAAAGACCTTACATTTGAAAGGTGCCTTATTCTGCCATCCCTCCATCAGCGTTGCCTGCCACCATGACAGTGATTTCCGCAGGCCCCAAACAGTATTAGCTTTCACACCCAGCCATTCGTGATCTTTAATGAGAAGATGATACACCTGATTAGTAGAGGCCTTTTCCAGACTCAACCGGCCTGCAAGGTCCCAGTCCTGCCAAGGGCAATCCATAGCCAGGGCAGGAAAGGGTTACCTACCCTGAAGTTCCGACGAAAGCTTCCCCCATAAATCACGGTATCCGCACGGGATCCTGAAAAGTCTCCTGGTAGTCCGAAACGATGCGAGGACATTGCGAGTAGCAAGGGTAGCATCCGCAATCGAAGTCACACTCAAACGGGCCATGCAGTTAAATCTTGGTCTAAGCTGATGTTTATCTTCCCATGAAAGTAATCTGGATACTGCCAACAATTCCAGCTGAAAAGAATTAGTCTGCAAGCAGTCCCCTACAGGATGCCAACGGGCCTTTTGGAGCACCACTTTCCAAGAGCCGACCAAGTGCAGTAACAAAGAGGAAGAGGGACTGGAAAATCGAGAGTCAACATTAAGGACATGCCACCATGAGGCCCGAAGCCGTGTGTTACCCTGGCGGAGCCCACTGTCCTCAAGAAAATAACAGGCTATGATGGTCCACGGGTGATGATCCACACACATGGCACGAAAAAGAGACCAACGAAGAGCCAGCATGTGAGTTTCTGCATCCAAGATAGCTCCACCACCCATGCGCTTAGGGGTACATGCATGTAACCATGAAATATAGGAAATGCCTGCCTGCAGTGAATCTTTCTTCCATAGCATGAAACGAATGGGATGAGTGAGAGCCTTCAAAGTAGTGGGCGTCCATGGCAGTAATGGCAGGAAATACGTCAGCATTGGTAGCATAATTGTCTGAGCCACTTTGAGGCGGACATGGAACGGCCAGGCTTGCGACTTCCAATACATAAACTTCGCGGCCAGTTTTTGTGAAATCCACTCCAGCAGGTCCTTTGGCCGTACATCCACCCCCAATGGGTATCCAAGATGCCTGACAATGGAGCCACGGAAAACCACCTGGCCCTGCCAGCCTAATGACTGTAAATCAGGCTCCGTGCAACTGAGAATGGCTGACTTAAAGGCATTGATGCGAAGACCAGAGGCTTGACCAAAGAGCGTCCAAACATCTAATGCCTTGCGAATGTTATCCCTGTCCGCCTGCAAAATCATAAAGGAGTCATCAGCCAAAGATTGGCTAATGAAGTGCTGCCCCAAAGGAAGAGATAACCCTGCCAGCTGGGCAGAAGCCGCCATGGAGGATAACATTGAAAGGACCGGGTGAGTCGCCAAGGCAAAGAAGAGAGGACTCAAAGGGCAACCCTGTCTGACCGAGCGTGCAAGGACAAATGGCTCTGTAACCCCACCATTAAGCATAACTCTTGAAGAAGCCTCAGTACTAATGGTGTAGATCAATCGGGACATCCGGATACCAAAGCCCATAGCAGACATAAGATCTGCAAGGAAAGACCAGTCCACACAGTCAAACGCCTTTTCCAGGTCCAATTGAATCAAGACCACTTGCTGATTGGAGTGCCGCGCATAGTCAATAGCCATTTGCACATTTAAGATATTATGCAAAATGTTGCGGCCCTTAATGAAACCATATTGGAGAGGGTGCACAATAGCTGGAAGGTGCTTGTGAAGCCGATTTGCCAGCACTTTGGAAAAGATTTTATACATTGCGCCCATCAACGAAATTGGTCTCCAGTGTTGCAGCTTTGACGGCGAAGGGACCTTGGGAATCAGTTTGATAAGGCCTTCTTTCCATGAAGAAGGCATGACCCCTGTTTCCCAAACCTGCTGAAACATGACCACCAATGGCTTTACCAACTGCGTGGCCGAGTGCTCAAAAAATTCATTAGTGAGACCATCCCAACCATGACTTTTATCCTTAGGCAGGTGCAACAAAACATCCATAACCTCCTCTTCGCAAATATCCGCCTCCAAAGTGGCTTGCATATCAAATGGAACCTGCTGGTGGACCAGATGATAGAAGACCGAGCGGGCATGCGTAACCTGGCTAGACGGCAAGGAAGAAGAACCAAAAAGATCCATAAAATAATTTCTGCACATATTGATAATGGTCTGCGGATCAGTGACCATGCGACCTTCCGAATCCTGGAGTTGAGCCATATTTTCGCGAGCTAGAGAAGCATGCAAGGCGCGAAAGAACTTATGAGACTGGCAGACACTATCTTGCAATGTGTCAATCAAGTTATGCAGCTTGGCCTGCTGATAAGATTTCAAGCTAAATACTTGAATAAGATGGGCCAAACGCCGCTCCAGTGACAGCAGAAAATCATCATCTGGGGAGTCCAGTAGCAAGGAACGGACCAAGGCTAATAAGTCCTCTGCTACATGTCGATGTCGACGACAAAGAGAGGCATTATGAATCCCATACTGCCGAGCAACCCGCTGCACATTAGAGAGCAGGCGTGCAAACGAAGCCAAACCCTCAGAGGCAAAGTCCAATAAGAACCTCTCAATCAATTGCTGTATATAACCCTGAAAAATTGGATGCTTCAAATAAGAGGAGTTGAAGCGTAAAGGGAGCTTATCCAGCAACTCCATAAAAGGTGCAATAGATTGTGCCCGCATCTCAAGCTGGAGAGGGAAATGATCCGACAACGCATATTGCTGTAAGACCTTCATCTCCAGCATCTCGGGAAGAAAATCATCCCCCTGCATGATATACATTCTGTCCAACCGCGACCAAGTGGTTGCATATTGTGCGGAATGAAAAGTAAAACCTGAAACAGAAGGGTGAAGCCACGACCAAAGATCTTGCTTAAGTACGTGCAAAGCAAAGGAGTTCCACACCCGGCTTTCTGGCGTATCCATTACCGAATGCCCTGAGGTGGACTGAGAAGAGTCAACACACATATTGAAATCTCCCATCAAAAACCCCCTGCGGCCAAGTGCCATGGAGCCCTGCAAAGTCGACCATAGATCCCGTCGGGATGCGGGATCATTCGAAGCATAGAGTCCCAGCAACCATAAAATCTCTCCTTCAAATAAGACTTCGATTACCAGAAAGCGGCCCTGCACATCATTTTTAACAAGAACAGGCTGGTATTTCTCATGGACAATCATCAGCACGCTCGAATAGTGCTTAGCATGTGTCCCTGCATAAAACAGACGGAATCCATGACAATCCACAACTTTTCCTGCCTCACCGTGACTTTTGTGCTCCACTGCACACAATATATCCCACTGGTTCTCATGCAAGACAGACCACATGGTATGTTGCTTATGGCGAGAGCAAATGCCTCGCACATTCCACGTGGCAATCTTCATATAGCAAACGAATTCGGGCGACCTGCTTTAGAGGTAGAAGGGAAATCCACTGCCTTGGGGGTAGGGTGGGGATAACGCCTATCCCAAGGTGTAATCACATTACCTTTTGCATCAAACGCCAGCTTAGCAGGTGGGCCCTTGGGGCCCTCTAAATAGACTTTCCTTGAAGACGGATTACGGGGGGCGGACGGGGCCATAGTACGCGCAGCCTACAGTGAGGTGACCATGTCTTTCCTGCGCGTGTACATGCGCACGGAATCCGGGGAAGCATTAGGCCCAAGATCTACCAGGCCTGCGTCCAACTTTTTACCTTTTTTTTGTCGTGCCTCAATCCAGTCAGTGCTAGGAGAATCCAAACCCCGGACCTGTTGTTTGCCTTTATCCATGACAGTAGGTGGCTGAAGGGTCTCCTGTATCGGGGCATCAAGCACCATGTCATCCTTGGGCTGCACAACCTGCGCCTCCTCAGAAGACGGTTGCCATTCCGAGCATTCGGCCACAAAATGCCCTAATTTACCACATGAAAAGCAGTGTCCGACAAAATTGCCCCATTTCAGGCGAAAATGCAAAGGATGCATGCCAGAACAATTGAGGCGAAGCCACGCAGGCCTTTTCCTGGCCGTATCCCATAACATGCATAAACGGTTTCGGTTCATGGCCCTGAGGCTTGGGGGAACCAGCACTGTGCCCACAACCGCCATCGCGTCCTTCAACAATGGCCAATATACCGCTGGACAATTTTCCACTTCCACCCACACCGGGCATTCTCGTTGAAGCAGACGCTGGAAGTCAGCCATAGGGCGCCATGGTACCACATGGACCAAGCGGCGATCAAAGAATAGTGGCAACTTAGACAGGAGCTCAGCTCGATGCGATTCCGATTTCAACAGCACCTCATAAAAGCCGCGAGGTCCAAGGAAGATCTCCTCAACACACTCAACTTGCAATAAATGGTGCATCCATTGGCGAATATGTGAGAGCACTGGGATCCTACCGGTGAAAAAAAGTATAACTGCACGGTCATAAAACACCGAGAAGGACCGCAAGACTGATTTTGGGTCCACTGTGGCTTCCAGCACATCATCCGCAGCCGCAGCAAAGAAAGTTTCATTATTATGCTGGACATAATCGCCAAGCAGAGTATTGGCAAAGTCCAGCAAATGCTCCCAGTCAATTTCCTGCGAATCCACAGGTTCAGAGGCAACCTGCGCATAGGAACGGTCCTGAGGACCCATTGGCTCGTCTGAAGTATGCTTGGAGCGTTTGCCTGCAGGCGGCAGTTCAGAACCCGGAGGCGGCTCCTCCGTGCATGGCACCATATCCTCCGGCTCCTCTGTATCGGAATCAGGGCCAAGGGCTGCCACCGTCCGGTCGAGAAAATCCATATCCAGGCCAACCATACTGCTGTCTTCTCGCTTTCGCTCGCTCCCTCACTCTCTCTCTTTCTCTCTCCGTGCAAGTCCCGCAGACCTGCAAAATCCGGGAACCACCCGGCTGCAGCAACAGGACAGTGAGGCTTCAACGCGGCTGCAACAGGCTTCCACGCTGACGCAGAGCAGCCGACCACAAACGGAGGGCTCTCTCTCTCTCTCTCTCTCTCTCTCTCTCTCTCTCTCTCTCTATATATATATATATATATATATATATATATCATGGTCTCTCCCCTTAACATGTTCTCTGTCCTTGGCATCTTCTTTTCACAAACCATCAAAAATAATAGATTAAGTTTTTTTATGATTACATGTGCATGCAAAGCCCCTGGACACTCCACAATGGTCTGCCATGGTCAAGGAGTGGCAACTCTCCACACCCCAATCGCAACAACACATCTTAGGAACTTACGCCAAAAGCACGAGTACCAAACAAGAACTTATCATCATATCCCATCACCTGCAACACGTGCCTCCCATGTTCACCCTCACTAGTAGTATCTGTGCATGTTGTTAAATCTTGCAACAAAGAGCAAGTTGACACTCTCATACCATTGTGATCCTATGAGCGAGCAGTGGTTCTGTGCATGTCATTGAATATTGCACCTATTAGCAAATTGTGTATCTCGTGGGTGAGTATGTGTCTACTAGTGGACATTTCTCGTGTTTGGGGCAACCCAATTTGGACAGCCCAACTGGTCACCCCCATTGGTATTACTTATGCATATTTATAGGCAGGTTCCCTCCTCCACAATTAGTCATCTCATTCACCTCAATGCATCCCGGTGGATGGAGGGAGACAATGCCCACTAACACTTGAAGTTGGAGCTTTGTGTCATCTTGTGCCTGTGAGAGTGCGCAACGGAAGAAGAAACACGAACACAGAGGGAGAGAGAGAGAAAGCAGAAAATGAAGGAAGAAAATCTGCACTGACTGAAATGAATGCTGAATACACTGAAATGGACTGATCAGTCCCTGCACGCAGCCCGAAGCGTCAATGAGGGCACCAGATCAGGCTGATGATGACGGCAGCACCGAAGACGGAGGAAGATGACGGAGTCGGAGTGTGCACCTGCCAAAGAAGGAGGGAAGATGATAATACAACTGACTGCCAAGTGGGAAATGGCTATAAATAGCCAAAAAACCCAAAAACTGGCCGACCTGAAATTTGAGGCCATAAATATGTCCGACCAGCATTTAATGCTGGTAAAAATGCCAAGAATGCTCAGAAAAATCCCGGAAAGGGTGGACAATGTCTGGCAGGTGAGGCAGGCTGAAGAATGCAGAAACTGCCCCGGGAACTGCACATAAAATCCCGACTGGAGGAGAAAATGCACTGAAATGCAATAAACTAAGTGCTCTAGAATGAGCTACCTCCTCCGTCAAAACAAGTGATAGACAAGTTAGAGCTCCTAAAGTCCTCGTCTGACTCAGACTGAGGCTCACACGCGGGAGATGACAAGGCATGACAAACATGACTGCTAACACCCCCTCTCAGATCCTCGATGTGGCGGAAGGCCAAGGGAGAAACGGATCCTGGGGTGGCAAGAGGAATGCCAAGGTCGATGAAGTCCGTCGATGTAGACTGCTGCTGAAGGAGCTCCTCACGATCCTGGAAATCCCCCTCTATAACACTAGGGGCCAGGGAATCCACAGCCTCATCACCGAGATTGTCCCCCTCTGAAAGGGATGGGGGGTATGAGGGAACCACCGGAGGAGAGGGTGGGGGATGGGAAGGAACCTGTGGAATAGAAGGGGCACAAGCGGGAACGGGTGTAGCAATAGAATGCCTCGAAGGACCCTGCATCAAAGAAGGGGAATGGAGCTTGTAAAGCCCGCTCTCCTGCCAACCTGTAGATAAGACAGCTCCTGTAAGAGAATCCTCAATAACAACGGCATGCTCGGTGAAGATCACTCGTGTGCCAAGCCTTGTAAGGCCATAAACTGAGAGGAGGGAAAGGCCCAAATCCGGAACATGTAGGGCCTGTGAAAAGGAGCTCGAAGGTCGGTCGGTAAACAAAGGCAATGTGCCAACACCACTAATAGGCACCGATAAAATGTCACCAACAGTGACTGAACCCTCTGATGGACGGAGATCCTGTAACAAATCACCTCGGGGAGTCATATGACTCGAAGCGCCACTGTCCACTAACCAAGGCTGTGCAAAAGACACTGCAGCCACGGAAGAAGAATCCTCCTCCAAAGCATGGATATGAAGGAACACTGACTCATAGGTAACAGCGGGTGTAGAAGTAGAAGGCTCCGATGTAGATCCACCCTTCGCTCCCAGACGAAGGTAAGGGTACTTCTTCCAACATTTCTCCTCGGGATGTGTCCCTTTCCCACAGTGTGGGCACTTCGGTCTCTTTGAATCTGAGTCAGAGCCTGAAGAACTGTCCTTCTTCTTAGCCTTTGACTTCTTTGTCTTCTTCTTCTATCCTCCCGAACCTGCAAAAAAGGCTTTAGTGGAGTCGGATCCACTAGCACTGACCTCTCTGAGTCGCTCATCATGCTCCAAGACAAGCGGGGATAGCTCCTCCCATAGAAGCTTCTCACGGGTCCTCGATGTAAGAAGGCTGGTGTAGAAGACATCAAACCGAGGCGATGGCAGCTGAGTCAAAAGAATCATAGCCATGTCTTTAGAAGATATCGTCCGACCGAGGGATGCAAGCTCATCCCTCATATCCTGTAATCTGTTGATGTGGTCCTTCATGGAAGGACTATCATCAATAGCGAGCATCCGCAACTTCTTTTCAAGAGATATCCGGTGGGCAAACGTCTTCTGTTGATAGAGAGACGCGAGCTTTCTCCACGCATCTGCTGCAGTCTTCAACATGTGAACATGAACAAGGACAGAATCCTACAAACTCAGAAAGAGGAAAGATCTGGCTCTAGAATTAAGCCGATCCCATAAGGCTGCACGATCCATAGATGTCCCATCTGCGGGATCCACCTTAGGCCGGGGAATAGGAACAGAAACAAGCTCCCAAAGATCGAAGGAGTCCAAGACACACTCCACCTTGCAAGACCATAGAGAAAAGTTGGAGCCATCCAACCGGTCCTCTTTGGGCAGCTGAGGAAGTACAGGTACCTGTACAGGGGGTACCAAAGGCTGCATCGTCGGCCCACTAGAAGGGGATCGCCGAGATACATGAATAGAAGGGGGACTGGAAAGAGGAATAGACTCCGAACGACGGTCCTCGTGATAGAAATCACGCCTCCGTTCAGATGAGTGTTGAGACAAAAGCTCGTCATCTGAGTCATCAAAGCCTGTAAACTGATGAGAAGACATCTTCCAATCTGCAAAACACCAAACACCAAAGAAAACTATGCCGAAGCTGAAGTAGGACCAGCAGTCTGGTCACCAACCACCAAAACACAGGCTGTGATAGCCTACAAACACCTGGAGCTGCAAAACGCAAGGATATCTTATGAAGATCACCAGAAAAGAAGCCGCCAGCACCAAAACGCAGCCTGGGAGTGGGTCGCCAGCAGGAGATGAGCCACCAGGAGTGGAAACGACCACCAGATCTGCAAAACGTAGCCTGATGATGTGTCGCCCAGCTGAAAGAGGGGCCGCCTGATGGAAAACGCAAGCAGGAGGAGTCGTTTGATGACATGGCAGCCTCGGGAGTAGTCGTCTGCAGCAAACGCAAGAAGAATGGCCACCTGGAGGGGCCGCCTGGGCAGTTGGAGATGAAGCGACAGCAGCAGAAGAGGGGTGAGGTATGTCTCCACAAGGTTAGGTCCTCCATGCTCTCAGTCAGGCTCTGATACCATGTGAGAGTGCGCAACGGAAGAAGAAACACGAACACAGAGGGAGAGAGAGAGAAAGCAAAAAATGAAGGAAGAAAATCTGCACTGACTGAAATGAATGCTGAATACACTGAAATGGACTGATCAGTTCCTGCACGCAGCCCGAAGCGTCAGTGAGGGCACCAGATCAGGCTGATGATGACGACAGCACCGAAGACAGAGGAAGATGATGGAGTCGGAGTGTATACCTGCCAAAGAAGGAGGGAAGATGATAATACAACTGACTGCCAAGTGGGAAATGGCTATAAATAGCCAAAAAACCCAAAAACTGGCCGACCTGAAATTTGAGGCCATAAATATGTCCGACCAGCATTTAATGCTGATCCAACCAGCATTTAACGCTGGTAAAAATGCCAGGAATGCTCAGAAAAATCCCGGAAAGGGTGGACAATGTCCGGCAGGTGAGGCAGGCTGAAGAATGCAGAAACTGCCCCGGGAAATGCACATAAAATCCCGACTGGAGGAGAAAATGCACTGAAATGCAATAAACTGAGTGCTCTAGAATGAGCTACCTCCTCCGTCAAAACAAGTGATAGACAAGTCAGAGCTCCTAAAGTCCTCGTCTGACTCAGACTGAGGCTCACACGCAGGAGATGACAAGGCATGACAAACATGACTGCTAACAGTGCCTTGGCCCATGGATTCCTTTTCCCAAGCATATTCTTCTTGAGTTCTCTTGTTCTTTGTGTTGGGAATAAAGGCTCATCGTGCCTTTTTCCGTGTTCAAGTGTGAATGCACTGAACACACCTTTACACTTCTTGTACTTTATATATATTATCAAAACCTAAAAAGTGGTATGCTAGTCTTTGTACCAAACATCAAGTGTGTCGTGCTCACTCTCCTCTCTGCTGCTCTCTACTCTGTCTCTTGTGTTATCCGTAGCATTCACTCTCAGCTCAATAAAAACTCCATCAAGCTGGTATTAGAGCTCAAGGAGTGCAAACTTCTCAAAGTTGGACAGGCTATTCAGGCAACCTCAAGTGAGAGGTGTCGGCATCAGTAGTTAGCGCTCAGCAGGTGCAGGTCTGAGTCAACATTCAACTACTTGACAAAGGCAATCACACCAGCAGTGTGCATGCCATCAGGGGACCAACAAGCGGCAGCTTTGTCAATGCCTGTTGTAAGCGACAGGTTGAAGGGGGTCACAAGGGACCTAAACGTGACCAAGACCAAGCGGCGGACGAGACAAGCTGTGACGCGCGCTCCGACGGGACAAGCTGCGACCTATTCGACAGGTCACCCATGACCAGATGGGCCATCAGTCTCACGAATTCGGTAGTCAAAACTGTCTTTTTTTTTTAATATTTCAAATTTGTTCTCCTCCCAAAACTGGGTGTTCACACACATGCACAATGTGCAAGCTTAACCTGAAAATTTGGGGCTTTTCCCGGATTTGGGAACTTTAATGCAGAACTAGACAGTCTGGCCCAAAAATTGCATAATCGGTGCACATTTGCGCGGGAATCTTTGGGGCTTCACATTTTAGTGAAAAAAAAAATTATTTCACTGAAATTTGTGCACATCGAACCCAAGAAAATTTGGGATTTTGCATAATTTCATCAATTTGTGCAAGAATTGCCTAGTATATGCACTTGGGTATGTGTGTTGATGCAATTTGAACGGATTACCCTCTAAAATTTTGGGCCTTTTGATCAAAATTGTCAAATTTGTGCCCGGGAATGCCTTTGGAGCAGAAATTGCAATGAAATTTTGGGGAATTCATATGTAATCGGTGGCTTGGTCTCTGAATGTGTCAATAATTGCTTGAGGAGTGTAGCAATAGACACCTTTTAATTCTGAAAATCTATTTGCAGATCTGAAAGTTCTGCAATCCCAGGATTTTCATTGTTGCTTGGTACTTTTGTGTACTGTGGTTACTTGTGTCACATTTGGGCTTGCCTTTGGTGACTACTGGTTAGTCAATTTGGGACTGCAAATTATGTTTGGAAACAGAGACATCAATTATCTTTTGTAAGAAGCTTTGAGGGTGCACATAATTTTGCAAATTGGCAAAAACAATGCTACAATGTCTTGGTGCAGAAGAAACATGTAAAGCCCATCAAAATAGAGGGAATCAAACCGGCAGACATGGAACAAGACGAGTGGGATGACTTGGAGGAGCTTGCTCGCTCCATTGAGCTCTGTGTCAAACAACTTGCTCTTTAACACTGAGAAGCTGAATTTAGCATATGCAATGTGGCAAAGGTTTGAAGAATTGTATGCTCAAAAAAGTGCAGCCAACAAGGTTTATTGGCCGAAAAAACTAATGGACTTTCGCATGAAAGAAGATACAGCCATGTCTGTACATTTGAATGAGTTTAACTCAATTTTCAGTCAGCTGATTGCTTTGGATTTCCATATTGGTGAAGAGTTCAAGGCTACTTTCTTGTTATGCACTTTGCCTAAAAGTTGGGATACTTTCAGGACAGCTTTGAGTAATTCGAATGCTCAATTGTTATACTCTAATGTGGAGAGTTCTTTGCTGATAGAAGAACACAATAGGCAAAATAACTCAGCAAACAAGTCTTCTAATGCATTACATACTAGAGGCAATTTTCACCACAAGAGCAGTTCTAAAAATAGAGCACACAACAAATCTTGTGGAAAAAATGTGGAGTGTCATCATTGTGGCAAAAAAGGGCACTACAAACAGGATTGCTTTCAATTGAAGAAAGAGAAAGGCAAAAACAAAAACACTGAAGCCAACAAGGCTGAGAACAAGGACAACCAGCCTGCAAAGAAGAGCAATGTGAAGATAGAAGAGGTTAATGTAGTCACTCATGATAATGATAGTGATGGTGATATACTTCTTGCTTCTTCTTTGAGTACACAAGCATTGATTGTAGATTCTAAGGATGATATGCACACTTGGATACTTGATCCAAGTGCGTCCTTCCATGTCACACCACATCATGAGTGGTTCTCTAACTACAATGGTGGTGTGCACAGTGTTGTCCACTTGGGGAATAACTATGCATGTGAAATTGCATGCATTGGCAATGTGAATCTGGAATTTCAGCATGGCTCCGTGTTTGTTTTGCATAATGTCAGACATGTACCTCAGCTCAAGAAGAGCTTGATAAGCACAAGGTAACTAGATGATGAAGGCTATCACACCATCTTTGGGGACAGCAAATGGAAAATCTGTAAGGATTCTCGCATTGTTGCCGAGGGGTCCAAAAGTGATACCATGTATCCTTTGCATATATCTAGTGTGCGTGACCATGTAGTCGCCATAACTGAGCAACCAAGTGTTTCTTTGTGGCATAGCTGGTCGGGACACATGAGTCAATCTAATTTTGAACAGCGCGATCATTTGGATTATTTACCGTCTTTGGATTATTTGGATTATTTACCGTCTTTGAGGTATGCTGATTTTGAACAGAGCAACCATTGTATTTATGGTAAACATACTCAAACGTAACACACAAAATTTCTCTCTAAAGTCTTCACCCTTAGAGTTGGTACATTCAAATGTATGTCAAATGCCAGGATTATCTTTAACAAGGAAGAAGTATTTCATCACCTTTGTTGATGATGCCACACGCAAAGTTTGGGTTTAACCAATTCGTAGGAAAGACGAGGCCTTGAATAAATTTAAAGAATTCCCGACACTTCTTGAAAATCAGACCAACAAGACATTAAAATGTATTCGCTCTGACAATGGTGGAAAATATGTGTCCAAAGCCTTTCAAGACTTTTGTGATAGCAAAGGGATTAAAAGGGAGCTTACTGTCCCTCATAATCCGTCCCAAAATGATGTTGTAGAGCGTATGAATATGACCATTCAAGACAAGGTCTCTACAATGTTGTCACATGCTACTTTACCCCATGGATTTTGGGCAAAGGTTGCTATGATAACCGTACACTTGATTAATCGGTCACCAAACAAGTCTTCGGGGGAGACAGTCCCTCAAGAAGAGTGGTCGGGCAAGCCACCTTTGTATGCTCACTTGAGAGTGTTTGGCTACGAGGCATTTGTCCACGTTCGCAAGGAAGAACGCAACAAACTAGAGCCAAAGTCTTGCAAATGTATTTTCCTAGGATATGGTGATGAAGGTGAGATGAAGTATCGATTATGGGATTTCGAGAAAAAAAAAGTAGTACCCGGCAATGATGTCATCTTCCGCGAAGATCGCATGCACAAACAGCCCGAAAAAACAGAGAAGACTAGAAGTGTTGTATTCCAAGAGGATGTACCAATAGGACAGCAAAGAATGCTTGTTAGACAACAACAAATATCTGCTATAAATGTCCCTGAAAATACAAGGAATGATGCTGAAAATGATTGGTAGCATCTTGCCCATGATGTCCCACAAATTCAGTAAAAACATGTGCCTTTGGAACAACCTGAACCAGCTGTACAGAATGCTGAACCTGCAAAACAGCAAGCTGTTAATGCAGATCTTGACCACTGGATCCGCAAGTCGACCAAAGTACAAAATAGCCAGATAGATTTATTCCTAGTGTAAACTATGTGGCTAATTATATCATGTTAACAGATTGTGGTGAACCGTCATGCTTCCAAGTTGCAATGAACATACAGGATAGTAAGAAATGGAACAAAGCAATGCTCTCAGAGCTGGAATCCCTCATGAAAAATGGCACTTGA
Organism: Lygodium microphyllum; assembly: GCF_053477565.2. Taxonomy (NCBI): domain Eukaryota; kingdom Viridiplantae; phylum Streptophyta; class Polypodiopsida; order Schizaeales; family Lygodiaceae; genus Lygodium; species Lygodium microphyllum. Next base: position 73,448,134 of record NC_141163.1, read on the forward strand.
AATTTGGTACATTTGCCAAAATGACAAAGAGTGCTACCTTACAAATAGGTTTACAAAATGAAAGTCACTTCTGGTTCTTTGCCAAAGTACAAGGCACGCTTGGTTGCTAAAGGGTACAAGCAAGAACATGGAATAGACTTTGATGAAATCTTTTCTCCTGTAGTCAAAATGACTACTTTGCGACCATCTTGGGCTTGGTTGCATCTAAAGACATGAAACTCATACAAATGGATGTAAAAACCACCTTCTTACATGGTGATCTGCATGAGGAGATCTATATACAACAAGCTGAAGGTTTTGTTGCAAAGGAAAAAGAGCACATGGTCTGTAAACTCAACAAGAGTTTGTATGGGCTAAACCAAGCACCACAAGAATGGTATCACAAATTTGATACATTCACGCAATCTCAAGGATTTCATCGTTCTCAAGTTGATCACTTCTTATACACCAAGAAAGCACCAGATGGTAGCCTTATTCTCTTGGTTTTGTATGTAGATGGCATGCTGATTGCAGGCAAGGATGATCATGCCTTGGACTCCTTGACGCAGAGTTTACAAAGTAGCTCTAATATGAACGATCATGGTGAGGCAAATCACATTCTTGGCATGCGTATACTCAAAGATAGATCAAAGGGTCTTCTTTATTTGTCACAGCAGGAGTATGTCACGAAAGTTTTGCAACGTTTCAATATGGAGGGGGAAAAAGCCATTAGTGTACCATTGCCTCCATATGTGAAACTTAGTGCAGATAACAACCCTACATCAAATGATGAAAAGGCTGAAATGGCCAAGATACCCTATACTTCAGCTATTGATAGCTTGATATATGTTATGGTTACATGTCCTGACACTACATTTGTTGTGGGAGAGGTTAGCAAATACATGGAATATCCTGGCAAAAAGCATTGAGAATCAATGAAAGATATCATGAGATACCTTAGGAGCACAAAGGATTTGTGTATCTATTTTGGTAAGCAGAAGTCATCTATTGTCGGTTTCACGAATGCAAACTATGCTGGCCATACTGATTGCAAGAAGTCTACTTCAAGATATGTGTTCATGTTCACAAGAAAAGCAATCTCTTGGATATCTAGGCTGCAAAAGTGTGTTGCATTGTCTACTACAAAGGCAAAATATGTGGCATATGGCTTTCACGTATTGTGAGAGAGCTTGGTATTACAGAGGTTCCCTATCTTTCACGCAAAGACAAAGCACATACAAGTGAAGTATCACTTTATCAGGGATGTACTTGACACCAAGTGGCAAGGACATTGAACTTGTCAAGATACATGCATATGATAACCCTGGAGACCTTCTCATGAAGGGTCTCCTAGCCTGGTGGTTTGCTCATTGCCGCCAAAAGATGGGGGTTGGATAGTATATGTGTATTTCAGCTTTGTACATACATAGACTTAGCTTATTTTTTCTCTTCCTTCAAGTATGTTGCCTTTAGGTGGGAGATTGTTGGGAATAAAGGCTCACCGTGCCTTTTACCATGTTTATGGTTTTCACGTATTATGAGAGAGCTTGGTATTACACAGGTTCCTATCCTCCACTGTGACAATCATAGTGCTATCATGCTAGCATTGAACCCTGTCTTTCACGCAAAGACAAAGCACATACAGGTGATGTATCACTTTATCATGGATGTACTTGACACCAAGTGGCAAGGACATTGAACTTGTCAAGATACATACAGATGATAACCTTGGGGACCTTCTCACGAAAGGTCTCCTAGCCTGGTGGTTTGCTCAGTGCCGCCAAAAGGTGGGGGTTAGATAGTATATGTGTATTTCAACTTTGTACATACATAGACTTAGCTTATTCTTTTCTCTCCCTTCAGGCATGTTGCCTTTAGGTGGGAGGTTGTTGGGTATAAAGGCTCGCCGTGCCTTTTACCGTGTTCGGGTGTGAACGCACCCTTACACTTCTTGTACTTTATATATATTATCAAAACTTAAAAAGTGGTACACTAGTCGTTGTACTGAACATCAAGTGTGTCGTGCTCACTCTCCTCTCTACTGCTTTCTACTGTGTGTGTGTGTGTGTGTGTGTGTGTGTGTTATCCATAGCATTCACTCTCAGCTCACTAAAATCTCCATCACTTTGTAGTGTCTCTCTTTCCTCTTTTCTGTTTATGCAGTTTACTACAGCAATTTCTCACACTTCCATTGCTGCCCCCTATTCTGAGATGGTATCAATCACAAGTGTTAGTTTCTGATGCTGTTTTTCTGCTACAGGTCTGAGTTTTCCGGTTATGAACTGCTGTGCACTGCTTTCCAGCCTGGGTGACATCAAATCCTGCCACATCAGCCTGTTTTCTGCCCGTCCAGGTTGCATGTGACTGCTTGTACCCTGCTTTTACTGCAGCTGCCTTTGCATTTACAGTTTCTACATCTGCTGCAGAGCTGGGCGCCCTCACTGAATGTGGAACCATCTGTTTCTCTCAAGAGTGCAGCGAATGCAGAAGCGTATAGACAAGACTGAAAGACAATGAACACAAGAGAAGAGGGGGAGAGAAAAAAGATAGAAGAGCGCAAAAATCTGCAGTCAATGAATGCTGAAATGAAGAGGGCAGATATACAAGGGGCTGTCAAAGTGTCTCCTGACGCCAATCTCTCTCTCCAACACTTGAAAAGACAAGCACGGATGGCAGGCAGCCTAGTGGGCATAAATAGCATGAAACAAAGCAATAAAATAATGCAGGCAGCCAGTAAATGCTGAACATAAATGCTGCCAACTGATCATAAAACACTAAAATAATCAGTGCTAATCATCTTGGCTGCCATG